>NW_024082319.1:26633-236744 GCF_003009895.1 Hyaena hyaena | reverse complement strand
GGATGTGGGGGGAGGAGGGATGGGCATGGAGGAGGGCACTTGTGGGGATGAGCACTGAGTGTTATGTGGAAACTAATTTGACAATAAACTATTTGTAAAAAATAAAATAAAATAAAATGGCATATAAAAATAAAATAAAATAAAATAAAATAAAATAAAATAAAATAACTAAATAAATGTAGAACTAAATAAATGCTTATGGATAGAAATCTCAATATTGTCAACATGTCATTTCTTCTTAACTTTATTAATAGTTTCAATAGAATCCTAATCAAAACCTCAATAAGTTATTTTGTGGATATTTATAAACTCATTCTAAAGTTTGTATGGAGGGGCAAAACATCCAAAGTATCTGATACAATTTTGAAGAAGAACAAAGTTGGAGGACTTACACTACCCTACTTCAATACTTAGTATAAAGTTATGGTAGTCAAGACTGTGTTGCTGATGAAAGAATGAACAAACAGATCAACGGGATCAAATACAATAGACAGCTCTAGTAAAACAGGCTCAAGCAGATACAGTCAACTGATTTTAGACAGAAGTTTAAAAGCAAAACAATGGAACAAAGACAATCTTTTAAACAAGTGTTTCTGAAACAACTGCACAGTCTGGATAACCTTGGCTATGGCAATGCCTTTTCAGATACACCACCATAAACCACAAAGAAGTAACTGATGAGCTAGACTTCATTAAAATTATAAACTTTTGCTGTGTGAAATGCAATATCAAGAGAATGAGAAGACAAGCCACTGGCTGGGAGAAAATGTCAGCAAAAAAATACATCTGATAAAAAGATTGTAACCCAAGATATACACAGAATTCTTAAAAGGCAACAATAAGAAAAAAGCAACCTGATCAAAGAATGGGTTAAAGACCTTAACATGCACCTAACCAAAGAGGATATACAGATGGCTAATAAGCATATGGAAAGATGTTCTACATATTTTATCACCAGGGAAATGCAAATTAAAACAAAAATTGGATATTGTTACACATTTATTAAAATGGCCAAAATGCAGAACACTGACAACACCACATGCTGGCAAGGATGTTGAGCAATGGAGATCTCATTCATTTCTGACAGCAATGGGGAATAGCCACTTTGGAAGACAATATTGTGACTTCTTACAAAAATAAACATAATCTTCCCATGCAATCCAGCAATTGTGCTTCTTGGTATTTACCAAAAGGAGTTGAAAACTTCTATCGACACATAAACCTTCACATAGATGTTCATAAAAGGAGCTTTATTCATAATTGCCAAAATTTGCAAACAACTAAGATGTCCTTTAGTAGGTAAATGGATAAATATACATCCAGACAATGGAATATTATTCAGTGCTAATAACTAACAGGCCATCAAACCATGAAAAGACATGGAAGAAACTTAAGTGAATATTACTAAGTAAAAAAAGCCACTCTGAAATGGCTGCATACTGTACAAATCTAACTATTTTACTTCCAAAAAAACAAAATTATAAGAGGCACTGAAAATATTAGTGATTGCAAGGAGTTTTGTGTGTTGAGAGAGAAATGAATAGGAGGAACACAAAGGATTCTTAGGGCAGTAAACATACTTTCTATGATACTATAATGGTTGATAATATGATACATATGAGTTTGCCCAAACTCATAGAACACATAACACCAAGAATGAACTGAAACATAAACTATGAATTTTTGATAATTACAATGTGTCAATGTAGGTTCATCATTGATTGTAACAAATATACCACTCTGGTACAGAATGTTGATAATAAGGTATACATATATACAAGCAAGGGGTATATGGGAAATCTCTGTATTTTCTTCTCTATTTTTGCTATGAACCAAAACACTGTTGTTAGAAGTCTTAAAAACTCAATGTCCCTTTTCTCTTTATTTTTATTCTTCTATCTTAAATATGACATTTACAATAGCATTTGTGGCTATATTTAAATTATTCTTTTATTACTCTATTTTTTATTTTGACCTTTGTAATGTTTTGAAGGATTAAATTTGGAATATATTGAGCAAAAAAATCCCCAAGTTTTAAGCAATAAACATACACACACACATATTGAAAAAGCCAAATTTTCTCTATTTGTTTTGATAGATAGGTAAAGAAATAGATAGCTCTCCCTCCCTTTTTTCTAAGCTAAGCATTTTTTTTCCCTTAAAGTAAAACTATTATTTTTAAAGACAAAATAATTTAGCTCCTTAAACCTCAGATAATGATCAGGAAAAGGAAGAAACTTCATGAGCAAAGAAAGTTTCATTAATATTCTAGTGAAGGTTTGAAAAAAAATATAATTCAAGCCTCTTATAAACATCTATGAGAAATGTCTTTTAAGATATTGATAATCAAATCAAAGTGCAATTTGACATGTTATTCTATTTCAATTTCTCCAGATTCTTTGAAAAGATGTTCTTTTGTTCATCTTGTTTCAGATGTATACATTTCTAACATTCTGTATGTGCTCCTATATGGGCATATTAACACTCATATAAGGAACACAGAGAGAGATGAATAACCTGCAATACAAGGCGCTGTGTGATATGTTAAATTTATGACTTTGGAAGAAGGCTTTTATAATAAGATAGATCTCCAGAACTAATTCAACAAGATGTCTCAGAGAAAGTGGGGTAACATGGAGGCAGGATTCTCTAGATAGATGCTGTACAGGATAAACCTGCAAGGATGACAGCTGAGCAAAGTCAGAGGAGAAGAATGTACAAAGTGTGCTATGGGACAATGAACAAAGCAGCTGGTCAGAGCACAGTGTTTATGCAATGGGAAAACGGTGCTACCTACAATAGGGTGCTCATTATCCATGGTTTTGTTTTCCATATTTTCAGTTACCCATGGTCAACTGTGGTCTGGAAGCAGATGATCCTCCTTCTGATCTAACAATAGAAGGTCAATAATAGCCTACTGTTATCTTACAATGCTTATATCATTCCTTACTTCATCTCATCAAATAGGCATTTTATCATCTCACATCATCTCACAAGAAGGAAAAGAGTATGTACAGTACAAGATATTTTGAGGGGGAGAGATAAAACATTCACATAGCTGTTATTATGGTGTATTACTATATTGTTCTATTATTAGTTATTATTGTTAATATCTCTCTTACTGTGCCTGATTTATAAAGTAAACTTTATCATAGGTATGTACATATAGGGAAAATCAGTACATCTAGGGTTTAGTATTAACCATGTTTTCAGGCATTTAGGGAAAGTATTAGGTTTAGAAAGAAAGGGAGCCAAGAAATAGATAGATGATAGATAGATGATAGATAGATAGATAGATAGATAGATAGATAGATAGATAGATGATAGATAGATAGATAGATAGATAGACAGATTTTTAAAAACTGGTTCATATGATTGTGGAGATTTGACAAAGCCAAAATCTGAAGCATAGGCCAGCAGGATGGAGGTCCATGGGAGTTGTATTGTGAGTCCAAAGGTGGTCTGCTAGAAAAATTCCCTCTGTTTCTAGGGAGATCAGTCTTTTTCTACTAAGGCCTTGAATTAATTGGATGAGGCCCACTCCATCCACATTATCCAGGGTAATCTGCTTTACTCACTCTACTGATTTAATATTAATCTTATCTAAAGAATACTTCCACAGAAACTACTAGAATAACATTTGACCAAATATCTGGATATTATGTTGCATACAAGTTGACACACAAAGTTAACAACAAAAGGAATCAAAAGATAAAAATGAAAAGTGGAAGAATGTGCTTTGTGAAGGATTTGTATAAAATATGACTGAGGCTCATAGGTTGTAGTGACTAAGCCTACGGATGGGTACAGCATGCTAAAGAAGTCTCAAAAGGTAATTATTCATTCCTGAGATTAGCTTACAAACCAGTCCGGACAATACTTCATGCCTGGCTCACAACTTAACACCACGACATCCCAATACTATACTTCTCTATCATGTACACACTCATTATCTTCAAGGCAGACACTCCCCATGCCCCGCCCACCAACCAGGCTCATCCCTGTCAGCATTCCAAGCATAGGGAGAAAATGACCAAAATCCCACTCATTATAAACATTCACCCTATTTGGGAAACTAAATGTAATTCCCAAAGAAGGGAAACACCCTTGAGAATAAGACTGATAAATGGAAACTAATCAATAGTCATTTAGTTTGATATATTAAGGTGTTTTTACCTTATCCTATAAGTTTTTAAACTATGAACCATTTTTTAAATTATTTACAGGAATGTAACTTGATCAGGAAGGGATTTGCAAAACTACTACAACAAGAGTTTAGTGAACAGAATGAGAGAGTACGAAATTCTTACCAGGAAAACCATTAGTTGTCTGCTGCAATAGTGAGGATGAAGAAGAGATGACAAAGTATTATGAGAATATAGGAACATTTATCAAAGTAAAGCCGAAGATGATAGGATGATAGCCTGGTTGTAATGTTTGGCCTTGAGATTAATGGATGGGTCAGAATGAAGCCAGAGTCATGTGGGAGAACTGAGAAAATGTAGGATATCAATTATGATGATGTTGTAATAAACCAGGCATGAAGCATGCTTAAAAATGGTTTATGGACTATTCTGGGGAATTTTTAGAAGGCTTATTTCAATCCCACCTATCTCACTCATGCATAAAAAGAAAAGCATACATGATAGTCAATTAAAAGCATCAAAAAGAGGAAAAAAATAGCATACTTATTTGCATCATCAATAATAATACTAAAAATAACATAAATAAAATAAAACAGAGTAATAGTGCCAACAACATTTGTCCCTCGACCACTACCTCTACCTCTGGAGGAGATTTTTCAACCTGTAGATCTTGTTCCTCCATATAAATGTAACTGGTAATAGAGATGATATTAAATAATTCTACCTGAGCCAGAACTTGGCCTCTGCAGTTACCCCATATTCACCTACTTAGCTTATGCTTATAAAAGGAAAGTTACAAGTGTCAAGTTTGGAGTCAGATTATCATTCGAATATATCCAATCAATACTGCAGCAATCCCAAGTCTTGGATGAGATTCAGTCTTCTTTAATTAATCCCATTTCCCACCTCTAGTCTCTATCTATTAGAGTGGGATGATTTCTCATTGATTATTTCTTCATTGTTAAATTTAAAAACTGAGGTCCTACTATCGTTATTTCAACTTCTTTATTTAATTTTCAGAAATTAGGTTAATAATAGCTAATCTTTTATTATTTCCATATTCCAGAAATTCTTATATTACATAAGTACTATTTCATAGGTAGAATTATCTCTATATTACACATGAATAAATGGAGGCTCTTATAAGTTAATTAACTTGCTTCAAATCATAGAGCTTGGAAATGGTGTGGCTGGGATGTGAGACCCCAGAACTCTGATCCTAGAGTTTTATTGCTTAAGTGCAAAACTGTGCCAAACCTTTTATCTGGCCAAACTGTTCAGGCCAACATAAAATATATCTGATCTATGACACATTTAGAACAAAAGAAGTAGTTCATGCTATGAAAAATTTAATATAGAATGTGTTTCCATTTTTTAAATGGGGCCACAAAATATTCTTTAGAAGAAAATTCTCAACACATCAACTGGCACTTTTTTTTAAGCTTTCACCTTAATCATAACCAGGTTTTCAGAAAAAGAACTTCCCATGATAATCTCTGCAAGGTGAGAATAACAGCTGAAGTTGAAAAGAGAATTTGAGGATTTGTGATATGGGTATAAAAGAATTTAGTGATTAAACAATGTAGATTGGCAAAGGGAAAGTAGGCATCAAATCAAAGGAAGTTTAAACCTTCTTTAAAGGATGTATGTGTAAGAGAAAACACATACTTCTTTCACAGTTGAAAACCTAGACAAGGAAACAAAAGATGTGTAAAATCAGTGGAAGAATGTCACTTCTCACCACATTTTCAAATATGGCAGTACTGTGATCATCCTTATTGTAGCTTTGGAGCACATAATTTTTCATTTCCCCAAGCAATTTCACTGTGAACATTTGAGTTGGCACTGAGTGGAATAAAATATATGATCCATTTCTACTCACTTCCCACACTACTTCGAGTTTGGCCAAAGCATCCATATATAATTTTACTAATATTTTATCATAAATCATTCCCATGGTCCTTTTCCTTTTTTCCACCTCTCTACATTTATTGAGCCTCAGAGAATAACGCAACACTGGCAGTCAGAGGTTTCCACTTATACTTGCATAATAAAATTTTCTATCTTTATATTCATATCTTATTCATTCATGCATTTCTGACTTAACAACAAATCAGTCTTTAGCTGACAGAGCATGTTACAATCTATGAGGGAAGAGGCCCAGTGCTAGTCAATGATTTCATAGTAGAATTGAAAAGTACTCTGCACCTTTACCTCTCCACATCATTCTTACTATTCCCTAGTTTTCCACAGCATGCATTTGAGGGTAGGAAGCTCTTCCTCACAAAAAATGGGCATTACCTGGGAATTTACATGAAAGAAACAAATGCTATATTTCCATCAAACTAATGAAAGACTGAATGGAAAGTTCATGCACTATACATAGAATATGGAAAATCTAAAGATTCATTTTTCATAGAAGGACTACATAATTAATCCAAATAAACAATGAACTTGATAATAAACACCCAAAAATGCTTGATCATATAGTAGCTATATTTTTAGTCTTTTAAGGAGCCATTGTACTGTTTTCCATAATGAATGTACAGTTTACATTCCCGCCTTTATGTTAGAAATATGTTATCATTTATTAGGAGTGTGAAGAATGGCCATTTGTGTTTATAGGATTTGTACCTTTTACATAGGTAAAACAATTTGTTGGGATACAACTGTTCATAGTACTCTCTTATAATCCTTTTTACTTCCATAGAATTGGTAGTAAAGTCCCACTTTTATTCCAGATTTAGTAATTTGAGTCTTCTCTTCTTTCCTAGACAATTTTGCTAAATTTTTCTCTCACTTTGTTGATATTTTCAAAGAAGCACCTTTTGGTTTTGTTGATTTTCTCTATTTTTCCATTCTCTATATCATTTTTTTTTCCATTTCAATCTTTATTATTTCTTTCTTTCTGCTGGCTTTGGGTTTATTTTATTATTTTTGTAGGGCTTTAAGTTATAAAGATATGGCATTGATTTGAGATCTTACATCTTTTTCTTTAATGTAAGCATTTATAGCTATAAATTTCCATTTTATTTTTCTTTATTTCTTTCTTTTTCTTTCTTCCTTCCTTCCTTCCTTTCTTTTACATCCAAGTTACTTATATAGTGCAATAATAATTTAGCAGTAGATTCCAGTGATTCATCCCCTATGTATAACACCCAGTGGTCATCCCAATAAATGTCTTCCTTACTGCCCCCACCCATTTAGGCCATCCCCCTACTCACAACCCCTCCAGCAACACTCAGTTTGTTCCCTGTATTTAAGAGTTTCTTATGTTTTGTTCCCCTCCTTGTTTTTATATTATTTTTGCTTCCCTTCCTTTATGTTCAACTGGTTTGTATCTTAAATTCCACATTAGTGAAGTCATATTTGTCTTTCTCTGACTAATTTCACTTAGCATATTACCCTCTAGTTCCATCTACATAGTTGCAAATGGCAAGATTCCATTCTTTTTGATTGCTGAGTAATACTCCATTGTATATACATATACATATCTATCCATATCCAAATGGACATATGGCCTCTTTCTATACTTTGGCTATTGTCAGTAGTGCTGCTATAAACACTGGGGTGCATGTGCCCCTTCGAAACAGCCCACCTATATCCCTTATATAAATACCTAGTAGTGCAATTGCTGGGTCATAAGGTAGTTCTATTTTTAACTTTTTGAGGAACCTCCATATTGTTTTCCAGAGTGGCTGCACCAGTTTGCATTCCTACCAGCAGTACAAAAGATATCCTCTTTCTCTGCATCCTTACTAACATCTGTTGTTGCCTGAGTCATTAATTTTAGCCATTCTGAGGGGCGCCTGGGTGGCTCAGTCAGTTAAGCATCCTACTTCAGCTCAGGTCATGATCTCACAGTTTGTGGATTCGAGCCCTGCATCGGGCTCTGTGCTGACAGCTAGCTCAGAGCCTGGAGCCTGTGTCGGATTCTGTGTCTCCCACTCTCTCTGACCTTCCCCTGCACATGCTGCCTCTACCTCTCTCTCAAAAATAAATAAAGCATTATAAAAATTAAAAAAAAACTTTAGCCATTCTGACTGGTGTGAGGTGATACCGCATTGTAGTTTTAATAATTTGGCTATTGTTGACAGTGCTGCTCTAAACAATGAGGTGCATACACCCCTTCAAATCATCAATTTTATATCCTTTAGATAAATACTTAGAAGTGCAACTGCTGGCTCATAGAGTAGGTCTATTTTTAAAAATTTAAAGAACCTCCATACTGTTTTCCAGAGTGGCTGCACCAGTTTGCATTCCTTCCAATAGTACAAAAGGGTCCTCCTTCCTCTGCATCCTTATCAACATCTGTTATTTCCTAAGTTGTTAATTTTAGTCATTCTGATAGGTGTGAGGTGGTATCTCAAATGTGGTTTTGATCATCAAGGATGATGAGTGATGTTGAGTATTTTTTTCATGTGTCTGTTTGCCATCTGGATATCTTCTTTGGAAAAGTGTCTATTCATGTCTTTGCCCATTTCTTTGCTGGATTATTTGGGGTTTTTTTGTTTTGTTTTTTTGGTGATGAGTTTGAGAAGTTATTTATAGATTTTGGTTACTAACCCTTTATCTGATATGTCATTTGCAAATATCTTCTCGCATTCCATTAGTTGCCTTTTAGTTTTGCTGATTGTTTCCTTTGCTGTGTAGAAGCTTTTTATCTTGATGAGGTCCCAGTAGTTCATTATTGCTTTTGTTTCCCTTGCCTACGGAAACGTGTTGAGTAAGAAGTTGCTGTATAAATTTCCATGTTAGCATTGCCTTCTTTGCATCCCATACATTTTGATATGTTATGCTTTCATTTTCATTTATCTCTAAGTACAGTATTTTCTATCTTCTCTTGTTATTTCTTCTTCGATCAATGATTCCTTCAGAATGTGTGCTTTAATTTCCACAAATTTGTTAATTTTACAGTTTCTTCTATATGGTCAGAGAAGATATTATGTATATTTTGTATGGTATCTATCCTTTTACACATATTAAGACTTAATTTGTGACCTAACAGATGGTCTATCCTAGAGAATGTCCCATGTGTACCTAAGAAGGATTATATACTATTGTTGTTGGGTAGAGTGTTCTATTTATGTCTGTCAAGTGTAGCTTGTTATTGTGTTGTTCAAGTCCTCTATTTCCTTATTTATATTTCTGGTTGTTCTATCTATTATTGAAAGTAGGATACTGAATTCTCTATTATTATAGAAATGTCTATCTCTTCCTTTAATCCTTAAATTTTTGCTATATATATTTTAATGGTCTATTACGTGTATAAATGGTTAATTTGTATCTTCCTTCTGTATTGAATCTTTCATTAATATATAATGTCCTTCTTTGAAATTTTCTTATTTAAAGTATATTCTGTTTAATATTATTATAGCTATTTCTGCTGTCTTTTGGTTACTATTTGCATGGAATATTTTTTTCCATCCTTTTACTTTCAACCTATTCCTTTCTTTCATCTAAACGGAGTCTCTTGTAGGTAACATTTAGGTCGGTCATTTTTCTTATCTTTCTTACCGATACCTGTCTCCATTTAATTAATTTATTTAAAAAAATTATTTAATGTTTTATTTACTTCTGAGAGAGAGATAGAGACAGCATGAGCAGGGGAGGGTCAGAGAGAGGGAGTCACAGCATCCAAAGACAGGCTCCAGGCTCTGAACTAGCTGTCAGCACAGAGCCCAACACAGGGCTCGAACCCACAAACCATGAGATCATGACCTGAGCCAAAGTCGGATGCTTAACTGACTGAGCCACCCAGGCACCCCTAATTTATTTAAAGTAATAACTGATATAGAGGCATTTGCTTCTGTCATTTGCTATTTATTTTCTGTAGGTCTTAAAGCTTTTTCTTCCTCAGTTCCTGCATTACTACCTTTTTTGTGTGGTTGATCCTTTATAGTAAAACACCGTAATTCTTTATTTCATTGTATGTATATTTTATAACTATTCTCTTTGTGGTTACCATGGGGATTACATTTAATATTTTAAAGTTATAAGACTCTAATTTTAATTTTACCAGCTTAACTTATCAATAACATACATGACTCTGATCATTTAAAACTGTTCCAACTCCTTTTGATTACTGATGTCACAAAATTATATCTTTATACATTGGTGTCTAAACCATAAGGTAATAATTGTTTTTTTAATGCATTACAAAAGATAATGATTTTTTAATGCTTGCAATTTCTGAAACAGTGTCAACAAATGAAAATGCCTTGCCTTGTTAGCTGACATTGAATTGCTGATGGTACTTATTAGTCAGGGGTAAATATGTGGTTCAACAATTATGAACAATCAATTACCAGGCTTTACTAACAGTCTAGTCTGGGTTTGGTTAGAGTTTCATTTTATATTTGATATTTACTTACCATTATTTCATAATTATTATTTTCTGATCACAGTAAATTTTGAGTTTGGTTCCTATATATGCTACCTCCAAAGTTAAGAATCACTGCATTCTTGGGGCGCCTGGGTGGCTTAGTCGGTTAAGCGTCCGACTTTCACTTAGGTCATGATCTCGCGGTTTGTGGGTTCGAGCCCTGCATCGGGCTCTGTGCTGACTGCCAGCTCAGAGCCTGGAGGCTGTTTCAGTCTGTGACTCCCTCTCTCTCTGACCCTCCCCTGCTCATGCTCTCTCTCTCTCTCCTAGAAATAAATAAAAAAACATTAAAAAAAAAAAAAAGAATCACTGCTTTCTTTGAAAGCAAGTTAAGAAATTTAAGAAAACTGATCTATTTTGAAGTGAATTAAAAGTCAAGGACTGTTTTTTAATAACCTTCATTTTCCACCTCCACAGCTCCTCTTTCATATATATGGCCATGCTTTCCTCTTTTCTCCATTTTAATTTTTCTTATGTCAAAATATCTGTGCTATGTTTTATAAAAAAACAAAGTAATTCTTTGGTAGCAAAGTTACTACTAGTTTGTTTCAATATCAAGAATGGTGAATAGGGCGCCTGGGTGGCTTAGTCGGTTAAGTGTCCGTCTTTCACTTAGGTCATGATCTCGCGGTTTGTGGGTTCGAGCCCTGCATCGGGCTCTGTGCTGACTGCCAGCTCAGAGCCTGGAGCCTATTTCAGAGTCTGTGTCTCCCTCTCTCTCTGACCCTTCCCTGCTCATGCTGTCTCTCTCTCTCTCCTAGAAATAAATAAAAATATTTAAAAAAAAAAGAATGGTGAATAATATGTGAACTATAGTGAGTAACAAGTGAAATAGAGAGTGTAAAAATGCTATGTAAACTCTAAATTACATATTCTACCATTATTAAAGACCACAATATGCCGCCATGTTAGGATAAGAATATAAATAAATACTTAGATAAATTATCCCCCATTTGTATTAATAAAAGCTAATTTTCTTATGAGCCTTTATTTATATGCTAAGCAATAGAGGACTTTTCCTATAACATTAAAACACTTTGCTGAGGACCAGTACCTAAATAAATAAATTTTGCAAATGAAGAAAGGGGCTCAGAGCAATTGCTACTTCAAAAGGGATGGCTTGATTGTAAATGTGTTCTAGAATTACTATGTTAAACTTACTCAGGTTATGAATCCTCAGAAGAAGCTACTTCTAAATGCTAGCAGGATGTGTTCAGTTCTTTAGGACAGATAAATTCAGAATATTTTTAAAGAGAACAAAAGTTCCAGATTAATCTTTTTTTTTCCTTACTTACTGTAGAAATCTTGGTGTGAAAAGTGGTTGTTATGTTTTGGAGATTCCCACAATATTCTTAGCTTATGCATTTGCTCCATAAACAATTGAGTGTCTATAGTCCCTGAACCCTGTTGTAGCTGGGGATCTCAGGTTTATTGTATATCTCTGTTCTTGAGAGTGTGTTTTATATCCAGAGGCATACAATAAGAAGGTATTAACAAATAAAATAAGCTCAAGGATTTGTAATGAAGACTCCAAATTTGAAATTCATTTATACAGCTAAAAGCTTTTTTATAGAAAATAAAAAAGATGAAAATTTATTGAAATTGTGATACATCTCCAAACGTTTGGATGTTTGGCAAGGCTTATTTCTTGCCTTATTTTATCAGTCCATATTATGACAGGTTGATATAAAAGGCATTCTATGCCTTATTTTACTTTATTCCTTCAGCCTCAATCAGTTTCTCTCCCTCTGTTCCATATATATCTTAAGAAGATGGCATGTAAGATGCCACTTTGGGAAAGAGAAGTAAGAAAAACAGACAGGAGAAGGTGGGGTAAACCTGGCCCTGATCAACTGATAGTGAGAAGAAGGTAAAGAAAGAAGTATGCTTTGACCTCCAGGGCCAGGCCAAAAGTCCCACTGGAAGAGATTTGTGAGATAGCTTGAAGGAAGAAATAAATACCAAGGAAGTTTTGCCACATTTCCCATTTGAGACCCAGAGAAGAGAATGTGTTGAAAAGGGTCCATTTCTTACCAATCTGAAAGAGGTAATTATATGTTGGCAATTGTCCAAAGTTGCCATACCAGAGACACAAACACACACAAGCAAAGGCTTAATTAAAGTAGACTACCAAGGCTAGAGATGAATGAAAACCAGGCTTTAGTGATATTAAGCACCAGGGAAAGAGAGCTGTGGAGCTGAGTCAGTGGAGGGAACCAGTAGGTCCTGAGTAGATAAAGGAGAAACAAGAAGACATTTTGTAGATTTTCTTCAGTTTGTAGGATCAATTAGGGCTGACAGGTAATACTGATACCTCACAAATCACAGAAGACCCAGAAAGCATCCCAATGATATCTAATCAGAACTGAGGCCCTTCTTACTGTGCTGCAGAAACCCCACAGCTCCTCATGCATGGAGAAGCTAATGGGGAAGAAAGAGGGATTAAAAAAAAAGACTGGAAAACTATAAATAGAAAACAAGTCATTTCAATAAGAAAAGTTTTAGATAATAAATATCAAATCTGTTCTCCCTCCCTGGTGGTCTTTGAGATGAACAGTTATAAGGAAACTCAATCAATTAAAAGAAATAAAGTTTGAATCATTTTGTGTATTTGAGAAGTACTTTTTCTACGGGACATTTGATCCAGTAGTACTCAACAAGTTTTTTCATATTTCTGTGAAAATTTCTATCCACTATGTAATGGGGAACTCAAAATTATTTATATTCTGATACAAAATATTGCCTATAATTTGTTACTAATTAAATGCTATAAATGGTATTAAAATAGTAATTTTTTCCTATATTATTCCTGTATAAAAATGCTGGTTTAATATCATTGCTATTGGGACTTTTTAATTTATAGAAAATAATATGTACAAATTCTCTTTCTGAAAATCTAATATATTTGATTAACTTGATTAATATCTTAGAATAAATTAATTTCCTTTATTTTATCAATATGTACATACAATTTAAGAATTCTGACAGTGACATCAAGACATCCTTCCCTTAGATCTTGTTCAAGATTATCCTGAATTTACCTCCTTCCATGGACACACTGAGTCTATAGCTACATATGGAACAATTTCCTCTGAAAGAAACCTAAAGTCTGGCTGAGCAACAACTACACAATGGAAATAATGAGAAGAAACCACAATGAAACAGGTCAAAGAGGCCAAGACACAATTTCGCCATAAAACCTATCCTTGACATAGCGTCTCACATTCAGAAGAAAACTCAAACCCTGGAGCTTCCCTCTGGAGTAAAGGGTTTGTACCCCATATCAAGCACTGCACCTTTTAAAACAGTACCTGAGAGATGAGCCCCTGCTCGATATCTAGCTTTGAAAACCAATGGGGTTCACATCCACAAGACCCACAAGATTAGCTATCTGAGAAACGGCTCTTGAAGAGCTCATAAGCTTGGACTCACCTGCCCCAGGGTCCAGCTCACAGGCAGCTCACCACCTAGACTTTAAGCCTCTCAAAGGCCCATTTGCTTAAATTAAAGTGCAGGGCTGCAGGGCAGGCATCTAATTTAAGACACATGTATAGAAGCCTGCTGGAATACTCCAAGATGAAGACTGACAGGGGCCATCTTCACATTCTCCCTCTGCCTTGCTATAGCCAGTACGCATACTCTCTCTTTTTATTTATTTTACTTCTTTTTTCATTTTCTAATTCTCTTTTTCCTTTTTTTCCATAGAGTATCATCTTTATACTTCCCCTCTGTCTTGCTACAACCAGCACGTACAATCTTCATGCTTTCCCTCTGTCAAGACTGAAAGCACCAGTGTCTCCTGAAAGGGGAGCTTTTTACATACACCTGATGCCCTGATTTTTGTGGATGCAGCCCAGAGGACATCCCTTGATCCCTTGGCTCTGAAGACCAAGGTCACTTGTGTTACTGGATCCCACTGGTGTATACCAATAAGAGAGACAGTTCTTGGCAGGCTACCACCCCTAGGACACTGCACAGATAGCAAACTAAAACACACCACCTGTCTTTCTATGAAAGAGGACTATCTGCTTGTGTAGGAGCTTTGGCCAGAGGGGCAGTCTTCTTATTTGATACATAGATAGGGCCTATGGAAGTGCTGTCAGGGAACATAGGCTGGTAGACGCCATGTTTGTACTTTTTCTGCCTCACTCTAGTTCACCGGTTATCTCCCAGAAATTAGCTTATATATCTTTGTCTGGAACCCTGATTTTTGTGACTGCCACCAGGGTACATCTTTCATGGCCTGGTTCTGGCTGCCAGTGGGGCTTAAACTCACAGGTCCCACAAGATTATAACCAACAAAGGAAGAGTTTTTAAATAGCTGCCACCTCCAGGACACAGCCAAGATGCAACAGACCCAAGAATTCAGCCTCTATGCAAAAACAAACAAACAAAACAAAACAAAAACAAAAACAAAAACAAAAGACCTATTAGGAAGGGCAGGATTCTAATTAAACACACGTCTAAGGGTTGACTGTAATCCTTTCCAGAGACTTCAGAGGGTGCCCATTATCGTCGGCTTTCCCACTGCTGCACTCCAGAGTGTCAGTTATCTCCCAAACTGGGGGCTCTTAAATGCATCTTGTGCCTCAGTTTTTGTGCCTACCACTCAGTGGATGCCCCTTCGTTACCTGGTTTTCATGACCAGGAATGTTTGTGTTCATGGGCCCCATGACACTGTAATAATTATAGAGACCATTCCTGACAGGCTACTACCCCCAGGGCACTACACAGATAGCAGTGAAACACCACCCTATTCTATTTATGAAAGAGGCCTATTTTCTTGTCCTGGAGCTTCAGCCTGAGGGACAGACTTCAGGTTGAGTGCACGTCTAGGGACCTAAAGAATTGCTCTTAGGAAACATAGGCTGGTAATACCATCCTACTGCTCTCCCTCTGCTTTACTACAACTCACTAGTATCTTGCAGCACTTATACACTCATCTGAAAACCTGATTTTTTTTTTAACTGCCACTCAGGACACCCAGATCATTTGGCCATGGTAGCCAATGGAACCTATGCTTGGAGTCCCACAGGACAACATACTTTTGCATTATTTAAAAACTAATGCCTGAGGGCTTGGCTTCCAATAGACCTGAATTTAGGTGTTCACTGAAATGCACCCCTATGAGAAACTGCACAAGCAGTGTACAAGCACTAGGTTTAAGAGATAACCAAGAGGTAGGGAAAGGTTAAAAAAACAAGGTTCATCTCCTACACATGACCACTCAACCAAAACAGAGAATCAAGCAAATGAAGAAACAGAGAAAAGTGTTCTAAATGAAAGAACAAGATACAACTTCAGAAAAAAAAATCTAAATGAAACAGAGATAAGTGATTCTCCTGATAAAAAGTTCAAAGTAATAATCATAAAGATGCCCATCATCAAACTTGAGAGAATAGATGAAAATAGTAAGAATTTCGACAGAAAGATAGAAAATGTAAGGATGTACCAAATAGAAGTCACAAAATTGAAGAATACAATAATCAAACTGAAAAATACACAAAAGGGATTCAACGGCAGACTAGATGTAGCAGAAGAAAATATCATGAATTCAAAGACAAGGCTGTGGAACTCACTCACTCAGAGCAGCAAAATGAAATGGCCTGCTTTTATTGATTCTGATGGGAGTTCACCATGCCTCCTGCATTTGGAAGTCTGTTTTCTTCCCCAGATTAGGGAAGTTATCAGCCATAATTTCCTCAAATCAACCTTGTGCCCCTTTTTTTCTCTCTCTTCTTCTTCTAGGACTCCTATGATATGAATGTTATTATGTTTCATGGAGTCACTGAATTCCGTAAGTCTACTTTCATGATCCAAATTTTTCTTTCCCTCTTTTGTGCAGCTTCATTATTTTTTATAATTCCATCTTCCATATCATTTGTTCATTCTTCTATCCTTGTGGTCATTACAGCCAGTTAGTTTTGATTCTTGGTTATTGTATTTTCACTGGGGCCTGATTAGTTATAAATTCTTTAATCTCTGCAGTAAGCGACTCTCTGTTGTCTTCTATGCTTTTTTCAAGTCCAGCTAGTATCCTTATAATTGTTGCTTTAAATTTAGATTTAGATCAAGCATATTATATCTGCTTCAATTAGATCCCTGGCCATGACCTTTCCTTATACTTTCTTTTGGGATGAATTCTTCCATCTTGGCATTTTGTCTAGGTCTCCATCTTCTTCTCTGTGTTAGGAAAGTCTGTTATGTTTCTTGCTTCCGAGAGTAATGGCTGTATGAAGAAGAGGTCATATAATGTCCAGGGCCTGGCACTTCAGGAATTGTCTCTTGTGTATGCTGCATGCACTCTGCTGCTGAGTTTTGGCTGTGCTATCCCTCAGGTCAGTCCTCTGCAGTTTCTCCTTGCCTCCAATGTGGAATGGTTGGACCTTAGCTAATTTTAACTACATGTGTTCTTGTCTGCTTGTTAAAAGAGACCTGATGCCATTTCCATTAGAGCTGAGGCTTTATACAACTCCTATGGTATCCAGGTTGCTTGCCTGCCTAAAGAAGCACAATGCACTTTAGGCTCTATAACTCTAAACTTTATGGACCTGATGTGGCAGGGACCTGCACTTGTCTTCTGGGGAAGGGTCACATCATGCTGTGACTGATGCAGATTTGACCCTCAAGGGCAGACACACCAGAGCTTAGGAACATAGATACAGAGTAAAGCACACTAATGTCCAGTTAGCTGCCCTCAGCACGTGTCCCTGCACTAATACTGAGGAATGAGGGAGGGAAATGTCACTCATCAGTTCCTTTGTCCCTGGTGAGTCAATGCCACCTCTCTCAGATGTGTTCCAAGAAGGGGGAGTTGTCTCTCCCACTTCATCTCAGGAAATCCTCAGATCCTGCCATCTGTCCCTGGGTTACCTGCCTGCTTTCGCTATAGGGGCACAGCAGTGTCTTCAGGACTCTATACCATTCATGCCATGAAGCCCTAAAACACTAGTCTTTGAGTCTTGCTCGTTCAAAAAACAGAAAAATCAGCCCCTCTTGTTTTCCTAGTCAATGACTTTGGAGACACGTTTTCCTTGTGGGATCCCTGTGTGCTCCTGTTTCACACACATCTCTCTCTGTGACCTGGGCTGCTTCTTCTCTATAGCAACCACAATCCATTTATACCCAAAACCATATCTATGCCCCTCCTACCTTCTATGATGTGTCCTCTGTTCTCCCTCTAGTTGTACAGTTTGTTCTCTCAGTCCTCAGATTGATTTCTTGGTTATTCAGAATGATATGATATTTATCTAGCTATATCCAAGGGAAGATGCAGGACTAGGGTCCTCTGCTACCCTGCCATCTTAACTCTACCCCCTAATGCTTGAGATTCTTAAACAAAGTTTGAAATCTCCCTTGTTCTAAAACACAGAAATATTTGGTTGGCTGATAAAATGACTTACACAAATGTATCCCAAAAACCTCTAGACTGGGTATGAACATTGCAGGTCATTATAGGCCCATTATTTCTTGATATTTGAAGCCTGTCTTATTAACCTATTTATGATACCTGCTAAGCCACTCAAAGTATTTACATTTTTGTTCCTTCTTGTAGAAATGTTCTTAAGTTCATAAACAATTGGTAGTAAAATCAAGGGCAGGAGATCTTCTCTCTTTTGTTTACTACTGTTTTTCCATTATGAAAAAAATATGTCTGGGATATAGCAGGTCTCTAAATTCTTTTTAGAAAGAATCAATATAATATTATTTTCCACTATAAATCTTTGCATAAAGACTATTTCAGCTTCTATTTTTAGGTTATGATGTGTTTTCTCAGTTTAGCCAAAAGAAAATGTTATACAATGGAATACTACTTGACCATAAAAAAGAATGTAATCTTGCCACTTGCAATGACATGGATGGAGCTAGACACTATTATGCTAAGTAAAATAAGTCAGAGAAAGACAAATACCATATAATTTCACTCATATGTGGAATTTAAGAAAAAAAAATCAATGAATGTAGATGGGGGAGAAACAAAAGCAAACCAAGAAACAGACTCTTTAACTATAGAGAACAAACTGATGGTTACTGGGGGTGGGGGTGGGGGACAGAGGAAGGAGAGTGGTTGGTTAAATAGGTGATGGGAATTAAAGAGCACACATGTTATGATGAGCACCAGATGTTGTATATAAGTATTGACTCACTAAATTCTACACCTAAAACTAATATTATACTGTATGTTAGCTAACTGTAATTTAAATAAAAACCTAAAAAATACAAAAAACAAAAAAAAAGTAAATGAACTTCTTTTCAAATAAATGTCTGAATCTCAAAAAACATTACTTTGAGCAGAAGAGACAAACATCACAAAGTGCACTAGTGATTTATTGCATTTTCATGAAGTTCTGCCACTACCAAATTGAGCTACATAAATAAAAATTAATAGAGTTGCATGCATTGAAGGTGAGTGGGTATTAATCGAAAAAGTTATACAGGGATTATTTTCTGTGTTAGTGGGTATGACCTGTACATTGACAGACTTTTGGAATACTGCAGCTGGTTATAAAGGTTTAAAATTTTGTCGAGTCATACATTCAATTTTGGCACATTTCACTATATTTTAATTTCACATTGGTAAAAAAAAAAAAAAACAAGAAAGGGGGAAACAAAAAAAATTAGACAGTAATGAAGACAAGCACTTTTTACATATAAACCTCTCTCTCCCTTCCTACCACATGATTGTCCATTCCATACTGCCAGTTGCTTGTTGGATTTCAGGTGGAATATTGAGGCGTTCTTTAGGGTGTGGTGAAGCTGTTGGATCCACAGTGACCATACAGAGTTCTGTGGTAGAATGGTGCCATCAAGGTGTTGCCCTCCTCTCTGGAGCTTGCCTTTGTGCTGATTCTTGGGAAGCTGGATGAAGTGGTATTGGAGCTCAGTGAATCCAGTCAACAACCCATTTTCTACAGCCTCCAGTGGGAGAATGTGGTATGTTTGCCTGTCATAAGCTTATTGGTGGGCCTATTATTTATATTCAGACTTGTTCAGTCAGTTAGAATTTGCCTTTATATAAGATGTGGAAACCAGCTGGCAGAAATACTGGCTGCAGGGATTGGAGAGAAAGGTCACATCATTGACAAGCTTTGTGAGGCTAAAGAGAAGTATATAGGGATTGAATCATCTTTTGAGAATGCCAGACTAGAGAAAGAGTCATTCAATGTATACAGACTTACAGACTTAAAAAAAACCGTGAAGACCCAGCATGATGTTGATGACGGAACTAAATTTTCTGGTTTAAGAACTGAAGAAGAGAGATCTAAACAGTCAAAACATGAAGAGTAGATGGTGGTAGAGATGCTAAAAGTGCTCTAGAACAGAATATGAAATTCATCACACCACAAGGAGCTTTCCTAACCTGCCTGGAGGCCAAAAGCCAAGCCCTGTTGTGCCCTTCCCCAGGAGAGGCCTGGATCCTAAATCAGTACACTTCCCTCCCCTTCACTCAAACCCTTCCACCTGCCAGTCTGAGTTCCTCTACCTCATCCTCTGTGTGCAGGTCATGGTGGCCAGATAATGCAGGGATTTTTCACTCTGGGCTGAGTTCTGCCACCTTCATTTGCTAGACATAGCAGAAAGCTTCTTTGTGGCCGACACCGCCAAGTTTCAACATTATTGGACTTCCTGGACCACACCAAGAACTATGGAACTTTACTTGTCTTCACAGAGGTTTGGACTTTCTCTCAGTAGCACTGAAGGAAATATCATACTTACAAGGCTATTTTTTAACTCTGATTGAATCTTCATCCAATCATATTTCTTAAGATGTTGTATTGCAAATGTCATTTACAATAATCTTATCTGCAAACTATTTTTATGAATTCTTTATAGAATATTCTATTATAATCTACAAATATATTCAATGTAGTAATAAAGGCTTTAGATTGTCAAAAAACATTAAAATTAAAAATTACATCTTTCTTTTTTGTTAAATTTATCAGGCATTCTTTTTTTGATGTTTATTTATTTACTTCGAGAGAGAGAGAGAGAGAGTAAACTGGGGAAAGGCAGAGAGAGGGAGAGAGAGAGAGAATCTCAAGGAGGCTCCACACTGCCAGCACAGAACCTGATGAAGAGCTTGAACCCATGAACCATGAGATCATGCCCTGAGCCAAAATCTAAAGTCGAACACTTAACCAACTGAGCTTCCCAGGGACCCTAATATATCAGATATTCTCATAAAACTTCCCACTTGGTGTAAATGGTTTCAAAAGTTTAAACTCAGAAATTTACTCCAATATCCAAGTATACTGAATACTGAGAGTGAAGCTTGAATGAAATGATGATGTAATCAATTTAAAAAACATTGGACTGGGGTGAGTGGGTGCCCATCCAATTAAGTGTTCTACTCTTGATTTCAGCTCAGTTCTGGATCTCAGGGCCATGTGTTCAAGCCCAAGTTGGGTTCTGCACTGCGCTGGGCATGAAATGTACTTAAACAACACAAAACAAACAAAAACAAAAAACACTGGATTTAACTGAGTCACTCCATTATTAGACTATGACATCTGTCTGTGAACTAAAAATGTACTCTTAGCAAGTTGTAAATAATGCCAGTGTCTGTCCCAGTCTGTCTTCTTTGGGTATGTTTTCTTTAATGTTTCTACATGAACATTTTGTAAAGTTCTAACACTAATATTGGTAGATTATATTTGTAAATATTTAAAGGAATATTATGTTTTCATGTTTTGCCAATCTGAGCTCTGGAACAAAACTGCCTGTGGTTGAACCACAGCTTCTCTATTTAAGTAGATGTGTGACTTTGACAATTACTTAACCATTCTGTGTCTGCTTCTTCATCTATAAAATAGTTAATGACAGCCTCCATCTCATAAAGTTATTATGAGAATTAAATGAGTTAATCTATCGAAGGAACAAAGAATAGTGCCTAATACATTGTAAATACCTAGTGAATGTTCTCTATTATTACATAATAGACTTGAAAAAATGGAAACATATGGTTTACTGTTAACATCAGTTTACAGAAATGCTTTAACACATCTTAACATGCTTCCTAACATGTGCTTCCAAAAACCTTAATTCAGTGTGCCAAGTTGACGTAGATTCCTGTTCATATGGTAAGCACTGATTGAACACAGTACATGGAGTATTAAGGCCAATTCAAATTTGCTCTTTCAAATAATTGAAATCTACTTCATCACCCAGGTCAGAATGTCAATCTGTCACTGAAGTTATAATGTCAATCTTTGTTTAAAAACTACTAAGTACAGATTACGTACATCTTGATTAGAATATAAAGTGTATGTATACTCATTTCTTAAATAATTTAGTATCTAATTTCAAATGTTTCAGAGCTAAGAAAGGATGTAATTACTTCCACAGAACATACTATCAGAGAACGTGACCAAGTGAAATATTCAAAAGAGAAAAACAGAAAGATTATAAATGATGTACTGTTTTGAACTCAGAATTATCATGGAAGATCTTTGCTTCTCTTATTCAATCATTCATTAGAGAGATTACATCTTTTATATGAAACACTTGCAAATAGGTTCTTTATAACCAAAGACAAACCACAAAAGTAGGACCAACTAGGCTATCAAAATATCTCTGGACTTCCTTTAAATACAACCTATTTTCAGTGAAATTACCTATCTCTAAGAGATTACTTATGGTAGCAAATTTTATAGTTTTAGAAACATCAAAGTTGGGTAGAGATCAAGTCTACCTGAAAGTGAATAATAAATTAGATTTAAAAAGTAAATGATCAAAAACGTCGAATTTCTCTTGGTACAGCCAAGCATAAGCCTAAAATCTACTCTCTATCAATTTGGAAATTTCTATTCACATTTCCAAATATCCACTGCAAATATATTATTTTGAAGCAAGTTAGACTCTCAATATTGCTATCATTGAAAAAGTAGTATTCAATGATTAAGAGAAAGCTGACAAACATCTTTCTGCTGTTAATACACACAACATTTTGGATACTAAGCTCTAAAAAGGGACTAGAGAGGGGCACCTAGGTGGCTCAGGTGGTTAAATGGCCAACTCTTGGTTTCGGTTCAGGTCGTCATCTCACAAGTTTGTGAGTCTGAGCCCCATGTCTGGCTCTGTGCTGTTAGAGTGGAGCCTGTTTGAGATTCTCTCTCTCCTCTCTGTTCACCCCTCCTTTCTCCCTTTCTCTCTCTCTCACTCTCAAAACTAAAATAAACATTTTAAAAAATAAAATAAATAAAACATAAAAAGGACTACAGAATGAAGTTGTATATGTTTCAAGATAAAATAGAAAAATAACCTTCCTTTAGTAACATAAAAAGACAAACTAAATATGTATCATTTTATTCATTATTTATTTATGTGAAAGGCAATATACTTTTTATTTTATTTTTTAAATCCAAGTGAGTTAACATATAGTGTAATAATGATTTCGGGAATAGGATTTAGTTATTCATCACTTACATATAACATCTAGTGCTCATCCCAACAAGTGCCCTCTTTAATGCCCATCACGCATTTAGGCCATCCTCCACCCCCATTCAACACCCCTCCTGTTTGTTCTCTGTATTTAAGAGTCTCTTATGGCTTGTCTCACTCTCTGTGGCAATATAATTTATATTGGTCACTGTGGAATGGAAATCTTTTTTAGCAAAAATTAAGAAATGTAATCTCACTTACTTATAATGACCTTTATTTTGGATCACTATGTTTGACTGATTTAATAATGGGCGGACATTTTGGGTTAAAATAATAATAATTTCAATATTTTGGGTATATGACTGATATATTACCAAGTACAATAACTTTTATCATTGTAAATATCACTATCAAAAACAAAGCAGAATAGACTCAATTTCAAGCTCTGAGGGATTAGTTAATGCCTTCATCATGTAACATAATTACCGTTGCTTTTTTGTGATCATTTAAGATTTATTCTCTTAACTTTCAAGTATATAGTACATCATTATTAACTGTAATCACAGTGCTGTGCATTATATCCCCAGAATTTGTCTTCTAACTGGAAGTATGTGCCCTTTAACCAACATCTCCACATTCCCTCTCCCCCACCCTTCAGCCATTGGTAATCACCTTTCTAACTTACTGTTTCTACAAGTTTTGGGTTTTTTAGATTCCACATATAACTAAGACCATACAGTATCTGTATTTCTCTGACTTCTTTCACTTAGCATAATGTTCTCAAGGTTCATTGGTATAGTTGCAAAAAGCAGAATGTTCCTTCTTTTTCATGACCAAATATTATTACATCGCATATAAATGCCACATTTTCTTTTTTAAATTACAAATTATTTTATTTTATTTTTAATAGTTTATTGTCAAGTTGGTTTCCATACAACACCCAGTGCTCATCCCCACAAGTGCCCTCCTCCGTGCCCATCTCCCCCCTTCCCCCCCACACCCATCAATCCTCAGTTTATTCTCAGCATTCAACAGTCTCTCATGGTTTTCCTCTCTCCCTCTCCCCCACCATTTCCCCCCTTCTTCTCCCCCACGAACCTCCGTTAAGTTCCTCCTAATCCTCCTATACGTGCAAACATATGGTAGCTGTCCTTCTCTGCTTGACTTATTTCGCTCAGCATAACACCCTCGAGGCCCATCCATGTTGCTACACACGGCCAAATTTCATTCTTTCTCATTGCCATATAGTATTCCATCGTATAGATAAACCACATCTTCTTGATCCATTCATCTGTTGATGGACACTTAGGCTCTTTCCATGTTTTGGCTATTGTTGAGAGTGCTGCTATGAATATTAGGGTACATGTGCCCCTATGCATCAGCACTCCTGTATCCCTTGGATAATTTCCTAGCAGTGCTATTTCTGGGTCTTAGGGGAGTTCTCTTGTTAATTTTTTGAGGAACCTCCACACTGTTTTCCAGAGAGGCTGCACCAGTTTACATTCCCACCAACAATGTAGGAGGGTGCCCGTTTCTTCACATCCTCGCCAGCATCTAGAGTCCTCTGATTTGCTCATTTTAGTCACTCTGACCGGCGTGAGGTGGTATCTCAGTGTGGTTTTGATTTGTATTTCCCTGATGAGGAGGAACACTGAACATCATTTCATGTGTCTGTTTGCCATCTGGATGTCCTCTTAGGAGAAGTGTCTGTTCATATCTTCTGCCCATGTCTTCACTGGATTGTTTGTTTTTCAGGTGTGTAGTTTGGTGAGTATCGATTTTGGATACTAGCCCTTTATCTGATATGTCATCTGCAACCATTCTGTCGGTTGTCTATTAGCTTTATGGATTGTTTCCTTTGCCATGCAGAAGCTTTTAATCTTGATGAGGTCCCAATGGTTCATTTTTGCTCTTGATTCCCTTACTTTTGGGGATGTGTTAAGTAAGAAGTTGCTGCGGTGGAGGTCAAGGAGGTTGTTTCCTGCTTTCTCCTCTAGGGTTTTGATGGTTTCCTGTCTCATGTTCAGGTCCTTTTTCCATTTTGAGTTTATTTTTGTGCATGGTGTGAAAAAATGATCTAGTTTCATTCTTCTGCATGTTGCTGTCCAGTTCTACCAGCACCATCTGTTAAAGAGGCTGTCTTTTTTCCATTGGATATTCTTTCCTGCTTTGTCAAAGATTAGTTGGCTGTATACTTTTGGGCCCCCTTCTGAGTTCTCAATTCTGTTCCTCTGGTGTATGTGTCTGTTTTTTGTGTCAATACCATACTGTCTGGATGATTACAGCTTTGTAGTAGAGAAATACCACATTTTTTTATCCATTCATCTGTTGACAGACATTTAGGTTGTTTCCATATCTTGTCTATTTTGAATAGTACTGAAGTAAACATGAGAGTATCGATATCTCTTTGATATCCTGTTTTCATTTCCTCTGGATATACACCCAGAAGTGGAACTGCCAGATCAACAGCATAGAGTTTCCTCAGAAAGTTAAAAATAGAACTATCCAAGCTTCCTCATACACAATTCTTTATAATAACAAAGTAATCTTAAATTCCACCTCCTCTCCCTGTATCATTACTCCCATTCATTTCATTTATATAAAGCATACGTAATTAGATAATTATTGCTATTATTTGAAACAAACTTTTGTTGGTCCAACCAATAGGAATGACAAAAATAAAAGGTTTTTGTTTACTTTCATTTATTCCTTCTCATACTTTTCCTTTCTTTACAAAGCTCCAAATATCTGATCTATATCATTTTCCTTCTCTCTATACTATTTTTTTCTTGCAGTATAGGTCTACTGACAGCAAAGCCAAATTTATGTTTGAAAAAGTCCTTATTTGTCTTTCCACTTTTTAAGGATAATTTCACAGGGTACAGAATTCTAGCCCTGTGGGTTTTTCTCTCAACACTTTAAATATTTCACTCTTCTCTCTTCTTGTTTGCATGGTTTCTGAGAAGACAGATATAATTCCTATTTTTTTCTTTTATATAGGTAAGGCCCCCCCACCCAGCTACTTTATTATTGGTTTTTTCTTTATTATTGGTTATCAGTAGTTTGAAAATGATATGCCCAGACTTATATGTTTTTTTCTTTATTATTGGTTATCGGTAGTTTGAAAATGATATGCCCAGACTTATACATATAGATACAGATATAAATGGATAAGTATTTTTAGCATTTATTCTCCTGAGTGTTCTCTGAGTTTTCTCAATCTTTAGTTTGGTGCCTGACATTAATTTGCAGAAACGTTCAGTCATTAATGTTTCAAATATTTCTTTTGTCCCTTTCTCTCTGTCTGGTATTTCCAGTGTGCAGATGTTCTAACACCTTTTGTATTGTCCCACAGTTCTTGAATGTTCTACTTTGACTTTTTTCAGTCTGCTTTTCAGTTTGGGAGCTTCCACTGAGATATCTTCAAGCTCAGAGTTTTTTCTCAGCTGTGTCCAGTCTACCAGTAAGTCCACTGAAGACATTCTTCATTTTTTAAGAGTACAGAATTTGTGGTATCTAGCATTTTGTTTTGGTTCTTTCTTAGGATTTCCATATCTCTACTTCCATTGCCCATTAATTCTTACATGTTACTTTATCCATCAGAGCATTTAGCACATTAATCACAGTCGTTTTAAACCTCCAGTCTGATAATTCTAACATCTTTGCCATGTCTGGTTCTGATGCTTCCTCTGTCTCCTTCAACTGTGTTTTTTTGCCTTTTAGTATGCTTTGTAATTTTTTTTCTGGATAGCTGGGCATGATGTACTGGGTAAAAGGAGCTGCTATAAATAGGTCTTTAGTAATGTGGTGGTTATATGTAAAAGGAGAATAATAGTCCTATTATTAGGTCTCAGACAGTGACCCTGTACCACTAGATTGTGAACTTCACACATGCTTCTCAGTTTTTCACCTTCCATCTTCAATAGGACACAATGGCTAGAGTAGGCTGTGGTTGAGTATTTCCCTTCCCCTAGTCAGTTAGGTTCAGATAAAACCCCAGCAGGTTAGCCTCTGGTTAACTAGTTTCTCCTAGGGGTAGATATCATTAAGATGAAAAACATGCTCTGATGTATTTCAAAATGGTTCCTTTCCCCTTACCTACTGCCAGATGTATAGGGGGATTTTTCTCCAAACACAGTGAGAACCTGGTAGAACTCCAGGAAGTGAAAGTCCTAAAAGTCCTAAAAGTGTGGCCTTATCCAACCTCTGATCACTGGGTCTCCTGGAGTTTTTGAGTCTGAGTTTTCCACTCTAAGCCTCCAGACTTTTCAGTTTCCCTACCCCTTTGGGACTAAAAACCTTGATGGTTTTAAGCTCCACTTAAGATTCTCTCTATTTTTATATCAGTCCCCAATTTTGAGGATAGAGGTTTGCTCTGTGACCTCATTATTCTTAAAAATCTAAGAGTTGTTGATCTTTCAGTTTAACTTTTCACTTCTTTGGAACAAAGTAGTGACTTCCAAGCTTTTTAAAAGCCAACCAGAAATAAAACTTATACAATTCTTTTAATTGATTTTAATGACTTTCATTCCATTAAAAAAAATCAGAATTTGATAAAGATCTAATGAAGAAGGATCTATCAAATCTTATCATACATATGAGAAGATTGGACTTGGAAATTTAGCAACTTCTCAAAGCCACACTGCTAAGAGTTAGCAGAGGTAGAATTTAAAACAAAATCTTTCAGGTGTGCCTGGGTGGGTCAGTTGGTTAAGTGTTGGATTTTGGCTCAGGTCATGATCTCAGTTTGTAAGTTCAAGCAGTGTGTTGGGCTCTGTGCTGACAGTTCAGAGCCTGAAGCCTGCTTCAAATTCTGTCTCCCTCACTCTCTGCCCCTCCCCCACTCACTCTCTATTTCTCTCCCTCAAAAAAAAATATACACTGAAAAAATTTTTAATAAATAAAATAAAAACCAAATCTTTCAGACCCCAAAATCTGCATTCTTTCCACTACATTGTTGATTTGAAAATCAGAAACTCCTAATCCCATTAGATTTTGTCATTTCTAAGAATAAAATCCCCAACTGATCATGTTACAATTATTTGAACACTATTACTGATGGAAAATTTGCCTCCTACTAAACCAATTCATTTGGTATTAAAAGAAGTTGTTCTATTGCTAAAATCAATATCTGCTTACTTTTAACTTTTGGTATTGTTTTTAATTCTGTTTTCTGGATCAAAAGGTAATAATACTTTATATTATAGTAAAGTAATCTACACTAAATATTTAAAGAAAATTAGCTATACCAACCACACTTTTTCAGGTTTATACTGACCTCTCTTTTTCAGGTTAAACACATTTGTTCTAAACATGATTTTTATATTGGATGATTTGGTCATTCAAAATAGCACAGGTGTTCTTCATTAGACACAATGCATTTTTCAAAGGCTCTATTAAATTTTTGGACTGAGAACTGATTTGACCTGTCATAGAATAGAAAATATCACCTTGTTCTAGACACATGCTATTAACATACCCAATTATATGCCTTTCTTCTTTTTTGAAAACCATATCAAACCATTTATTGAGCTTACATTAATTCCTCTAACCTGTTTCACATTTACTATGCAATAGTGTTGGTATTTTTAATACTAGGTTTACCTTTGACATTATTAAATTGTATCTGCTTAAATTCAAACTTATTTTCCAAAATGAAATTTAAAAATCCATATATATAATACATTATATTCTACCCTCCTTGAGGCATCATGCCTTTCTATTTTGTCACCATGTTACCAATGTTTTCATGGTTTTTAATAGCTTTAGTGAGAGATGCTGTACACTCACCCATTTGAAGTGTACAATTCAGTGCTTTATTGTATATTTACATAGTTATGCTACCATCACCACAGTCTAACTTCAGGACATTTTCATAAGCCCAAAGAAACCCTTACACAATAGAAGTCACACCCCATTCCTCTCCACATGCCACCCTGAGCCTATGCTTGTTTTCTTCTAAGAGTTTTATAGTTTAGCTCTTACATTTAGGTTAAAGATGCATTTTGAGTTAATTTTTGTGTATGGTGTGAAAACAATGTTCAACCTCATTCTTTGGTAAGTACATATCTAGTTATCCCAGAGTCATTTGTTAAATAGACTATTCATTACCCTTTGGGTTGCCTTAATCACCCTATTGATAATTAATTAACCATAAATTTATGTGTCTATTTCTTGACTCTCAATTTATTTCACTACTCCATACATCTTTCTTTATTGCCAGTACATTACTGTGTGACTACAAGCTTGGTAGGAAGTTTTGAAATAAGGCAGTGTGACTTCTCCACATTGAACAAATTTGAACAAATTCTACATGATCATTTTAACTTTTCTTGAATTCCCGTATGAATTATTATTCATATTATAATTTCTGCCAATAGAGAGCTGGAATTTTGATAGGGATTGTATTGCATTCATAGGTTAATTTTGGTGTCTTTCCATCTTAACAATATTAAGTCTTCCAACTCATGAACATGGGATGTGTCTTTCATTCATTTAGGTCTTTAATTTCATTCAATGACATTTTGTAGTTTTCGGTAAAGAATTATTGTACTTCTTTGTTAAATTTATTCCAAAGTACTTTATTCCTTATGATTCTATTGTAAATGGAATTGTTTTCATATTTCATCTTCAGATTGTTCATTGTTAGTGTACATAAATACAATTGATTTGAATGTATTGAACATATATACTGCAACCTTGCTGAACCTGTTTATTAAATAGAACATTTTTTGTTTGTGTGTATATGGTTTCTGTGACATTTTTCACATACAATTTCATCTGAGAATAGAGATGAATTCTTTTTCTTTTTCTTGTCTAATTAACATGGGTAGGACTTCCATACAATAGGGAATAGAAGTGATGAGAGTGGACATCTTTTTCTTTACTCTTGATCTTATTGGAAAAGCTTTCAGTCTTTTACCAATATCTCTGGATTTTGTTTTTATTTTTGTAGATAAGCCTTATCAAAACAAGATATCTAGTTCAACTTTACTGAATAAGTGTATGTGTGTATACGTATGCCATCTACTGAAAAAATTATGCAACCTTTGTCCTCTCTTCAATCATATGATGTGATGGTCAGCTCTATGTGTCAACTTTGCTAGGCTACAGTCCTCAATTATTCAATAAAGCACTAATGTAGGTATTGCTGTGGAAGTTGTTTTGTAAATGTGATTAGCATCATTAATCAGTTGACTGTAAGTTAGGGAGATTAGCCTGGATAATTAGGGTGGTCTGATCCAATCTGTTGAAAGGCTTTAAGCTAAGAGCAAAACTGAGGTTTCCTTGAAGAAAAGGAAATTCCACCTGTGGGCTACAATTTACCCAACAGATTTCAGAGTTGCCTAGCTAACTCCCACAATCACATAAGCCAACTCATTACAATAAATATTAATAAACCAGCTCTGGTATAAGAGGCCTCATGTTAGTCTTCTTAAATCTAGTTTAGTCAAAAAATCTTTATAAGTTATCCAGGATATCTCACTGCAGGTGAAGGTATTCCACATTTTTTATACCTGACATAGATCTCATTTATTTATTGAGCTGAATGCCTTATAAGGAGAGTGGCTGGTATATTTGGAGTATAGATATCAGATAATCCTCCATATCTGTTTGTTGGCATTCTGTCTTGGCACAAGTTACAAACATTTTCCTTCTTGACAGAAAAATGAATACAACCTAGATGTAGGTGGTTTTGTTTTTTTTCTCCATCTCAAATAATAAACAACGAATTCAAGCAGTCACATAAAAACACACAAAAACAATTATTCTTCCACAAGACTCCACTTTCTGGACTTTGATGGTCCAAATTGTTTTAATTTCTTTGTCTAATTTCATTTTTCTTTGATATATTTTAGTGTCACATTCAAAATAATTCAAAATATAATTATTGAGTTCCTGTTTAGTATGGAGTTACTATATATAAAAAACAATCTATTGATATTTGTTATACAAACCATGAGGGGAAAAAAGGATTCCAGAATTACAGTTACATCTTTGACCTTCTTATGGCTGTACCTCTGAAATCCACAGCAATTTGAAGACCTACATTCAATTCCTTGCAACTTGAATTGACAGAGTCAGTTCCCTGTGACCTCCAAAAATGTGGACTATAATAATCATCAGTTTAATTCTATCACTTAGTTGCTGTATGATTTGGGAAAAAATAGCTTCCTAAATTGAGAATTGTCACATAGGATTGTTCTGAAGGTAAACTGAGATAAGCCTAGGTAGTTTTTAAATTTTGCTTTACCTTTATCTTAATTGACTTCCTGCTCGTGCCTTGTCAATTTAAAATCTGGTTAAATAATTTTACTCTCAAGTTAATAAATTCCAGATTCCTCTTGCAAAGGTGTGATATCCATCCATCCCTGTCCCCAACACACACTAGCAGCCTATCATCTGCCAAGTATTTTAGAACTTGAATTTATGCATAATATGAATTAAGCCTTTAAGGGATTTTAACAGTTTAGCAACACTCAGCTTTAGTGAGCACACAACACTTGAATATACTCTTTTCTTTTCTTTCTTTTCCTTTTTATTTTTAACAGCATTTGCAGAATGCTAGGCCTATTTGTTCTGTCTCTTGGCTCGCTAAATTGCATCTAGATTAGAACTACAGTACTCCGTTATTCTTAAATCTCCAAAAAGAAGTTCTATAAACACTGATCTGCTTTATAGATGACTTTGCCAAACTAGAGTCATAGCTTATACCACAAATGGATTATTTTCTGTTCTTGTGACATTTACAACTTCAAATCCTATTCAAAATTTTAATTATTTGATTTAGTCTTTATCATCATTAATACTGACTACACTTACGGCTCTCTTGGGTGATGGATCAGACAGATGACTTCAAGAGTAGGGCTCCTTATATATGTTCTAAGTCTGAGCAAGGCCCAGTTCCTTCGAGCTCACAGAAGGACATCCTCCATTTAATAGGAACAATGATTCAGGAAGGTGAGGGTGAATGACTGCATGTTAGTTAGACTGAAAGCTAATGAACAGATGTGTTATAGTCTTGGCTTCTCAGGCTTTCTAAAAGTCTTTTCAAATCATCTCCCACATAAATTGGTGTTAATGACTGTACAAGACTCTTTAAGAAGCACTATGCTTAGACTAATAGGGAATTTTCAATACTTTTGGGGAAACATTTCTCATCTATATTAAGAATAATTCTTTTCACACCTATGCTCTAGCTCTGCCTCTCAGCAAAAGAAAATGAGCTGCTCTGCATTTGTTTCTCAGTGCAAAGAAAGACATTTAATTTCTCGGGTAATGCATGGTAACTTAGAGCAATGTGTAGAATCTAAAACGGAAAATGCATACAGCTACAAGATGAGTGGACTGTCTCACCCACAGACAATAACCTATCCCTGATGACTCATTTTCCTCGATATAAATTGAGGAATGTGACAAGGGTACAGAATGTTTTTCCCTCACACGGAAAAAAATTTACCTGCAAAGATATGCTAATCATATTAGGCTGATGCATCCATTCGTAGCACATCATTCTTTTTTCTATATTAGGAATCTGCCTTCTTATTGCTACTATGCAACTGAGAGAAAGAAATGAAGAAGAATTTTTTAATAAAAACATTTTATCTTTACTTTGCTGGAAGGAGGCTGGATGTGAGCTCTCTAACTACAAATTCAAAACTTAATGACAAGAATATAAATAAGAAGAATTTTCTGTGTATATTAACTTTCTTTTGTTAATGTTTTTACTAGGATATTAGAAGATTATTGCTAGATATGATTAGGAATAGAGTTTTGTTTTTTTCAGGTCATAAATTTGTTTAATTCTCTTATTTTGTATGAGTCAAGCTTTAATCTTTTATCTGTTCTATTAAAACACTTGCCCTGAGAATCAAGAATTAAATACAAGATATTCTTCTCTGTTTCCCTTCATTCCCATCTGCACAAAAAGTATTCTTTGATGTGTACTCTAAAGCTGATTCCTTTGATTATTTTTTAAACTCCCAGTCTACACTCTAATCAGGTTTTAAAACTGTACTCCTGCATTAACATTATGTATGCGTGCACCAGTGCTGAGCTAATGGGCTAGGATGAGTCAGATCTCCATATATTTTTATGTTTTTTTCCCCTTAGTTTGTCTTCATTTCAGATTGAAAACTCCCTTTACTTAGCCAATTTTTTAAATGAACTTCATAAATCTCCTCACGTAAAGCACAAGCAGCAGAATTTATTTAAAGTAGAAAACTTTTTCTCCCAATGCACTTTTGTAGATTTTGCTGTAAAGGGAAATCAGTTTTAAACAGGCAGGACTGCTTTGCACTGAAAGAAAATTAAATTCTTGCATCCCTGTGCATACTGCACGCATGATATGCTTTCCATATGATTTCTACCTACGTGATCATCACTCAGCACTGAAAAAGCTCAGGGGCAAAGGAAGGTCAGAAAGGTATGAGGAGAGCAACAAAAATCAAGATGAAGTGAAAATGACTTAATTTCCATATATATTTCATCTGAAGTGCAGGCTCAAAAGAGAAAAGTGCTCACTCATCTTCCTCTTCACCAAAGCCTTCCCTGCAGCCACACTTCAGTTCAGTGAGGGTAAAACAGGATTCTGCACTGAGTTCAGTTAACTTTCTCAGATCTGTTATCACAAGGAATTCTCGTTGCCAGAGGCTGATTCAATGGGGGATACTAGACAATTATAGTAAAGCATAAGTGAAGAGCATGTTATAGTTACCAGGCACACTACCACATTTGTGTAATTTAATCCTTACAAAAAAACACTAGCAAACAATATTAGTTTTATTATAACTGATAAGTAACAGTGGCTGAGAGGTTAACTGATGTGAACAAAACCTAGTAATGATCAAGCATAGTAGGTAACACAGATTTTCAGACTCCAAACCCATGCTATTCCCAACACATGAAACTGCTTTGAAAGAAACCCTTGAATATCTTTATGGATAAATATTCTTCTATAAACTGAAAGACAGAAATGTCTTTCCTGAAGCCCCACATGTTGCAAGGATTGTTTGTTAATGAGCCAATTCCTTAGGGATCTTCTCTACTTCTGTTCTTAGAGCAGTATTGTGCATCCATGATTGAGCCAGGCTTTTTCCTTATTATTTAACTTATTTATTTACTTACTTACTTACTTACTTATTTACTTATTTACTTATTTGAGAGAGACAGACAGAGAATGTGCATACAAAAGCAGGAGACGGGGAGGGGAAGAGAGACAGAATCTCAAGCAGGCTCCATGCTCAATGCAGAGCGCTGTGCAGGGCTAAATGTCACAACTGTGGCATCATGACCTGAGCCAAAATCATGAGTTGGTTATTTAACCTACTGAGCCACCCAGGCTCCCCTATTACTGAACCTTTTTATTTAAATAAAAAATTAATACATACATAATCATTACCAAAAATTACAGATGAACAAAAAGAAGAAAATTTAAAATATATACAATCCTATATCAGTGCTTTTTTGTTCTTGTTGTTAACTTAAAAAATTTTAGACTTAAAAAAAAGGAGCACAAATAGTACAAACAAGCCCCCATATAAACTCACTACTTTTCCCTAATGTTAACATCTTATATAATCACACTGTAATTATCAAAACCAGAAAATCAACATTGGCCCAATATTACTAACCAAAGTGCAGGTTTTATTTCACTGACTTTTCTACTAATGACATTTTTTTTTTGGTTCCAATTTCTGATCAGGAGCCCCACATTGCGTTCTTTTCATGTCTCCCTAACCCTCTTCCAGGCGGTGACAGTTCCTCAGTCTTTCCTTGTCTTTCATAAACTAGACTCTTTGAACACTATTGGTCAAGTGCCTCAGTTTTGGTGTGTCTGATATTTTCTCATGATTATGATAAAGAGATGAATTTTTGACAGGGACATAACAGAAATACTGTGCCCTTCCTTTGAATCACATCACGGTATATATGATGTTATAGATCCTATTAATGGGAAGTTAATATTGATCCACTGGTGAAAGTGGTGTCTGCTAAGTTTCTATGCAATAAAGTCACTATTTTCCCTTTGTATTAATATATATGTTGAAGAATATTTTGAGACTATGCAAATATTATCTTTGGCTCACTAATTTTAGCATCATTGTTGGATCTTGCTGGCAACAATTATTATTATGGTGCTTTTTTTCCCCCATTACTTTTATACTTATCAGTTGGAATTCTTCTGTAATGAAGACATATCCCTCTTCCCCACTTAGGTATTTACTAAATTATTTATGTGAATTAGCATAGACTCATGCATAATTCTTTTTATTTGATAGTATTATGGTAAAAAAAAAATAATCACCACCCAAGAGAATCCCTAGAATTTATGAACATGTTCCCTTGCATTAAAAAAAGATACTTTGCAGATATAATTTAGGTAAGAACTGACCTTGAGATGGGGAAGTTATCCTCAATTATCCAGCGGGTACAATCTAATCACAGGAATCCTTAAAAGTAGAAAACAAAGGAAGAACAGGTCAGAGGGATGCAACATGAGAAAAGATTTGACCTATTGTTGCTGGTTTTGAAGATGAAAAAAAAGGCCACAAGCCAGGGAATGAAGTGGCCTCTAGAAGCTGTGATCAGCTTCTGACATCATCAAGAAAATGGATACCCCAGCCCTATAATGATAAGAAAGTGAATTCTGCTACCAATATAAAAGAGCAAGGAAATGGATTCTGTCATAGAGTCATTAGAAAGGCTGCAGCGATGTGAACACTTTGCTGTAACCTGCAGATATCTATGTCAGACTTTTGACCTACAGTATTTTAAGATAATAAATTTGTGGAAAGTTGCTAGGTTTGTGGTAATATCTTAAAAATAGCAATAGAAAACTAACAATATCATCTTTTCTTTTTTTTGCTCAAATTGTTCCAGCTTTGGTCCTAGAAGCCTTTCATTTGAACTAGGTCTTTTGATCATTTTGATAATTAGTAGCATTTCTCTCATTTGAATTTACTATGCACTCAATCAACCTCATCAACAAGAGGAGGAAATAAAAAGTCTGATGATTTCATATAAACAGAATTCAGATTACCTCTAAAGTTCAGAAGAAAACCATGAAGGGCTATAATTTAGACAGTCATTATAATTTTAAAAAACTTAATTTGAATTATTGAAGTATAGAGGCCATGGGCCTTGGCTTCATTTCTCCAATTTATTAAAACCAGAGTGTATGTGTGTATGTGTATTTCTGCTTTTACTAGGTCTGAACCTAGTTGGAAAACTAGGGGTAAGCTGGAGCTCAAAACAGAAAATAGTTTAAGGAAGGTTTTAAAAGGCAGGGAATAAGTCACATGCCAGCTCCTACCTGGCTTGGTTTACAAAGGCTACAGTTAGTGAAATTTTAGGCCTGTCCTAAAGCTTCCCTACCTGATTGGGACAATCAACATTTCTTCAATGGCGATTAATGATTAATTTTCTGCAGATTGAGATTTGGCTTGAAAAGATGTATTCTTAGAAAAAGAATGCATTGGTATCAATCATTCTAAGTAAGTTATGAGTGATATCTACTCGTTCTGAAAAAATCAGGTTTTTCATGGGACAGTATAGTGAGAAGGTACACTGGACATTTAAATAGGAAGAGGTGTCACAAAGTGAAAAAAAGGGGGAACCTATAAAAGGAAAATAATAGACATACGGATCAGAAATTGTCTACATCAATTTGACTAATCCAGCCTTACTTAACAGGATCTCATATGCTTCCAGACTAGTCTTGCAGAACTTGACTATGTTGACAAAAATATATTCCCTTAATTTCTTGAAAACAGATACTATATTTTATTTAACTTTGATTTCCTAGCTCAGTTCCTCACACATAGTACATTCTCTGTATATGTTTGTATAATAAATGGATAAAAGACTGAATAATAACTTAAAATAGTGTGGGATATATGTGGCAATTCTACTACAGTAAATATTCTCCACAATAACTTAAGTACCTGAAGATGAAGAATTCATGTTTTATAAATGCCAATTTTCTGTATAGGAAAATATCCCATATGCAAAACTTTGTATTTTATTTTTCACTTATTCTCATAATGTGCTGGAAATATAATTAAATATAGTTAAGTATATATATATATATATATATATATATATATATACACACACACACACTATAGAACCAATCATCTCCATGATAAGAAAGAATATAGAAAAGAAGAAGAATTAGAGTAAAATTCCACAGGGTAATTTTAAAGGTATTTTCACTCTGAAAAGACAAAGTATATGTGAGACAATGATTAATTTTAAAAAAACTGATACTATAGGTACCACATGAAAAATAATTTATGTCAACTGGATGTCAAAGCTATATGTTACCTATGGTCATTTTTGTCTGACAGTAGCTTAAAGAAAGTCTAATCTGAAAGGTTCAGTTAAACCTCTGGATTCAACAGTTCATTAATCTTTTAGGATTTCTTTTTCTTTTTTTTTTTTAACTTTTAATGCTTATTTATTTTTGAGAAAGAGAAAGAGAGACAGAGCATAAATGGGGAAGAGCACAGAAAGAGATAGACACAGAATCAGAAGCAGGCTCCAGGATCCCAACTATCATCACAGAGACTCAAACGGGGCTTGAACTCATGAACCACATATCATGACCTGAGTCAGATGCTTAACCAACTGAGCTACCCAGGCACCCTGAGAATTACTTTTTCTTAATATCTTTCTCCCTCCATCTTTTTCTTTCTCTCTTTCTTTTTGTTAGACTATTTTTCTTGTTAACAGATTCTACAAAAGATGTTTGAGATAAATCATCCACAAATACATTTTCTCTTTTCCATTCTCCACATATTTTTAGGCATTTGAATGGGGAAAAATCATTACCTTGAAAAAGTCAGAGCTGGACAATACTTTATCACTATCTGTATTGTTTTCAGGTGATTATTGGATCTGTTTTGCTCTCAAAGTAGCAATCTCATTTCAATAGTCTGTCCCAAAAGCAAAGCATCAATAATAATGTTCAATATGTTATTTTGTGTCTGGCCCAGAAAGAAGTATATACATTTCAGATTAGCACTAAGGAATTCATATGACTTTCTAACACCTTAATATCACTTTAAATATCAATTTCCTTTCCTCACTAATCTTCTTTTTTTTAAATTTTTATCTTGTATGTAAGTTCCACTGTTTCTTGTTTGCATAACAGCAGCTGACATATATATTCCCACTCATTTTTTCTATGAGCATATGGTATAGTAATTTATAAATCTTTCCACATATGCCAATAATTCAATCTGTTGGTATCCTAAGCAATATTATTAACTTTAAGATTCTTATGTCCATTTCCTAAAACATAACTTGCCAGAGTTTGTTATCCACAAAATTTCTTAACATATGTATTTTCCTACAGCAATTACTTGCTGCCTAAAATAAAATACATATTTAAGGGACACCTGGGTGGTTCAGTCGGTTGAGCGTCCGACTTTGGCTCAGGTCATGATCTCACAGTTAGTGGGTTTGAGCCCCGCATCGGGCTCTGTGCTGACAGCTAGCTCAGAGCCTGGAGCCTGCTTCAGATTCTGTGTCTCCCTCTCTCTCTGACCCTCCCCTGCTCACGCTTTCTCTCTCTCTCTCTCAGAAATAAATAAAAACTGTTAATAAATAAATAAATAAAATACATATTTAAGTGCACAATAGAAAAAAAATAAAGAAACACCAGGACATAATTTATGAGATATTAAAATTTTATATTTTATATTCCATATTTTATCTGGATTCTACCATCTATAAAAGTCCTAACATTCTGCAATAGCCTCTCTGAAGAGGTTGCAGCACAATTGCTCTGTTTCCTATCCCCAATGAAAGCAGTGTGGAGAAATAGATGACAGGATATTCACTTAACTAGCAAATATTTAAAAATATTAAAGATACCTCAAAGTTGTAAAAGTATTGCTAAAGATCCCCCAATGTATGCTGCTCAAGGCATAAATACAAAGCAATTTACTGATGTAAATCATGACCCTCTAAAATGGTTAAGTTGTTATTCTAATAAATTTAAATAGAGAATTGTTTATTCGGAAAAAAATCCTGAAATAAGTAAAAAAAAAACCAGTATACACTAAACAATATTTGAAATATTAATCATAGTATAAATTAGAAGCAAATTAAATGTCCATTTTCAGGGAATCTTGAACTATGACTTATCCATTCAATGCAATATTATGCCACCATTATATATATTTACTAATGTTTATTTACACAAAATGCATGCCATACAATACTAATTGTATTGTTCTACTATTGCAATTAGCATATTGAAATTATATGTTGAATATGGTTACAATTATATTTTTTAAGTCACATGGAGTAAAAAAATGAAGAAATTGCTCTAAAAAGTCTTTAAGTGATAAATGGTTTTCTTTTTCTTTTTTTTTTCACAACTAACTTTTAAATAACTTCTGTCAAGCTTTTCCTCAATCTCTCTTTCTTCACCTTTTCATAGAATTAATGAAGGTAAATGTTTCTCTCTTGGTTTCTGAATAAATATCTTCCCTGGTTTTATTCTGGTTTACTTTTTTTTTTAAGTTTATTTATTTATTTGAGAGATGATCATGGGAGACAGAGAGAGAGGGGAAGGGAGAGAGAGAATTCCAAGCAGGCTCCGTACTTACAGCACTGAACCCAGTATGTGGCTCGAACTCACAAACCATGAAATCATGACCTGAGCTGAAATCAAAAGTCAGACACTTAACCAACTGAGCCACCCAGGTGCCCCTTTTCTGGTTTACTCTTACCCTCTATTCCACTTCCTAATTTAGGTATACAATCTAAAAATGGAACTTCCAAATCTAAAGGTTTCAACTATATCTCTAAAAGAGAGATTTCAACTCTATTTTAAGTTCTACTATATATTTTCTTTTTTCCCCAACTTTGCTGAGATATACAGTTGACCCCTGAATAATACAGGGGCTAAGGTACCCTACAACCCAACTCTGTGCAACCAAAAATACACATATAAATTTGACTCCCCAAAAACCTAATTACTAATAGCTTACTATTGACCAGATGGCTGAATAATGTTCTGTCATGTATAATATGTACCACATTTCCTTTATTTTTTCATCCACAGATGAACACTTAGTTTCTGTATCTTGGCTATTATGAATAATGCTGTAATGAGAATGGGGTATAGATATCTCTTTGTGATTCTGTTTTCATTTTTTTAAATACTCAGAGGTGATGTGGCTGAATCCCATGGTAATTTTATTTTTAATTTTTTGAGGAACCACCATAGTATTTTCCATAGTGGCTGAACCAATTTACATTCCCAGTAACAGTGCAAGAGAGTTCTTTTTTCTCCACATCCTCTCTAACACTTATCTTTTGTCTTTCTGATGATAGTCATTCTAGCAAGTATGAGGTAATATCTTGTATCATCTTTTGATTTGCATTTCCTTGTAGACTACTGAAACTGAGCACCTTTCTATGTACCTTTTGGCCTTTTGTATGTCTTCTTTAAAAAAATGTCTACACAGATCCTCTGCCCATTTTTTTACTTGTGCCTGGGTTTTGCTACTGAGTTATTAAAAGTTCACACTACCCGAAGCAATCTGCAGATTTAATGTAAGCCCTATCAAAATCCCAATGCATTTTTCACAAAAACAGAATAGTCTTAAAACTTGTATAGAACTACAAAAAACCTTGAATAACCAAAGCAATCTTAAGAAAAAAGAACAAAACTTGAGACATCATACTCCTTGATTTCAAAGTATATTATAAAGGTATAGTAATCAAAACAGTACATGGAATTGACACAAAAACAGAGAACAAAATAGAGACTCCAGAAATAAACACACGCATATATGATCAATTAATTTATAACAAAGGAGTCAAGAATATACAATGGAGAAAAGACAGTCTCCAGTAAATTCACCTGAAACTAACATTATATGTTATTTCTATCACAAAATACACACAAAAGATCATCAGCAAAAGTAATCCCAGTCCCATATTCTGAAACATCCTAAATTGTGCTTTACCATGGACTTAAAATTTAACCTTCCTCAAAACATTTATGGACTTTCAACTTGGAAGTTTTCAAGAATCATCTCAACCTCAAAATCGACCTTCAAGGTTGAAAAATACCTAATGGTGTCTGATGGGCAGGTAGGTTTACAAATCACTTCACTTGTATATTTTACGTCAATCTCCTCTTGTCAGTTCTAATTAATTTTATTAGTATACATATCTACAATGGAAACCTGAATCATCTTTTTACTCCATCTTCAGAAAAGTGTATGGTTGGGTCAAATACAATGACATTGAATGAGTGAAAGTAATAAGAAAAAATATGTGCCTTTATTTATTTATTTATTTTTGAAAAAGAGACGGAGAAAGCAGGGGATGGGTAAATAAAGGAGAGAGAGCATCCCAAGAAGGCTCTGCACTCACCAACCATGAGTGAGCCAGGGGCTTAAACTCACCAACCATGAGATCATTACCTGAGCCAAAATCAAGAGCCAGATGCTTAACCAACTGAGCCAACAAGGTGCCCCAAAAAGATGTCTCCATAATAATAAGGTCTAATTTTTGTCTATACCTTTCAAAATGTATCCTTTTTTAAATTGACTCCCCATTACTGTAAATCTCACATAACAATATGGTATGTGGAAGCCTCCCACTCAGGAAGTCTCTTACTTGACAAGGCTTTCATGGCTGCTTTCACAAGGCCTAACATGTAAAATTAATACTTGATGTGGCACGCTCTGATGTAGTTACTATAGATCACCAGGACTAATATGGTCCCAATCAAGATTCTAAAGCAAAATCCAAGCTAGTTATATAATCTTCTTTTGACCTTATAAGAATTTATCTTTCTTAAGGGATATCTGTAATCATGGTAGTTAACAGGTCAGTGTTTAGAGAATGTGAACCATAGCTATATAAGTTTCTATGTTACTAATGAAATAACTACCAAGAGTATCCCAGCCCCACTAAGACTGAGTCTTTTTATATGACCTTGACCTGGCCAAGAGTGTTTCAGGAATTACCCCCAATTATACAATATCACGAACAGGAATTGACATTCTCATAATTTTCAAATAATGTCTATCAACACATAAAATCCTGTGTGCATATATGATTTCCATTCCTTAAGAAATATAACAGAGTTTGAAAATAATAATAAATGATTAACTAAAATAATAAAATATTGTTACTGTTCTATGAAGTGAGATTTAAAAGATGAGTATCATCTTTTCATTCTGTAAAATAAAAGCTACCTAAAAGCTAAAACTGTGAGGAAAACCTGAACTATATAAATGTGAATTTATTTACCACATCACTAAATAATGTAATGCAAATTTCACTTTCAAAATACCTGTTGAATCATACATATTTCTTAATCTCCACAGAAGCCAGTCTAACATATCATCATTTTATCTGGACTAACTAGTCCTCACTCTCCATTCTTCCTTTAGTCTAGTCCACATTCCAAATACATAGTGTTTTAAAACTAAACTTGGGTCCAGATCAAGACGGACATATGTATATGTATGTGTATATGTATATACTATATACTATATACTATATACTATAACTTCCCTGAGACACCAATTAAAATTATTATAAATAACTGTGCAAAGAACAAATGTGCAAGTAATCCTACAATAAAGAAAACAGAATGAAAGTCACCAATGGAGGAGGGATTTCAACTAATTCTAGTGAAGCAGAGTTAACAGTCATCACCTAGAATTCTGGTAGGCAATCAGCCCACCTAGCAGATGCCCAAGGAGACTACAAACTCAATGAAAAAGTCTAACAAAAGTTAAGAGTGAGGAATGGAAGTGAAAAAAAGGTATTATTTTAAAGCTTAAACAGAAAAGAGGCAATGACCCCAATACTCTCCTAGACTCTAGAGAAAAATGAAATCCACTAGGCAACTAAATCACTGCTAAAACAACTGATAGTTATCTTCTAAAAATAAATAAATAATAAATAAATAAATAAATAAATAAATAAATAAATAAATAAATAAAAAATAAACAAAACTGTACTAAACTATACAGAGAGAGCTAAGGCAGTTTTAGTACCCTAGAGTAAAATATTCTGAATTCTTGCACTTAATAGCCTTATTAAAATAGCCCGTTTGTTCCAGAGTGAGGCAGTCTGTTGAAAATTCTATCCACAAACACATAAACTATAATCATCCTCTGTATCACCTTATGTTAAGTATGAATGCATGAGCAGGAATTAATAGATATTTAAGGAAAGTCTGTATTCTGGCAAAAATGATCACAACAAGCAAAAAAAATGACTGGGGGAAGTGTACCTATTTCAACAAATAAACAAAAATTTGAAGAAAATTATTTAGTAAACTCCATGCTATGCGAAATACATTTAGAGACCAAGAAGAATTTCTTGAAAAACAAAAAAATTCAATTATCTAAATAAAAAGAAACTAATTACAAAATTATTATAAAATAAAGATAAAGAAATCTCTTTAATATAAGCATAGATATCACTTATCACATAATATCACATTATATATATCATATCATATCATTTATCATATAATCATATATATGTCATGAATATAATAGATGCATGACATATATTTAAAGGGAATTGTCTTTACTTGAGAGAGATCATCTGGCTAATGGGAGTTTAAGAAAAAAATAAGAGTGAGAGAATAATAGAATAATTTACGAAACATGATGAGAGGCATTCATAATCAAAATAAAGACTCTATAAATTATTAAGCAGGGTGAATAAAAATAAATAACCCACACACTGAAATTACATATAACAATAAAAAGAAGATTCCTAAAAGATTTGAAAGGGAAAAAAAATATTGCCTACAAATTAACTTTTTAAGGCTGCAAACAAATGTCTCTCATCAAAGCCAGCTACTAGAAAGGGGAAAAATGCCTTAAAAAATCAGAGAGAAAATAACAGAAAACCTTTAGCTACCAGATTAGTGATTAAAAGTGAGAAGAGAATAAAGATTTTTCAAGCCACAAAGACCCTTTTAATTTACATCATACACATACCTTCTTGTAGTATTAAAGATGTACTTCAGTAAAATGAAGGGCAATAAAAAAAAAAAGACCACTGAGGATCTCATATACAAAATCCAAGAGGAAAATTCCTTATGGCCATTAGTGTGCAGGCATATATCACATTTTTTTTCCAATATTGGGCAAGAGAAAAGAAGACTCCAGGAGAAATTGCTAGAAAATGTTTTATCTACATCTATATGACTTAGAAAATATTACATGAATTGAGAAACTGAAAGAGTATAAGCAGAATAATAAAGGCAGAATCATAGCAAATACTCTTAGAGTGTTTACTATGTGCCAGACATTATTCTAGGCATTTTATATATATTAACCCAATAAATCATCACAATAATTCTACAAAGGATATGTGTTAATATTACTATTTACAGATCACAAAAGTAAATTCATACAGCTAGGATGTGACTAAGCTTTGGTTTCAAATCAGATAGTCTGACTCCAGGAGAAATGAAGGAAAATTCAAAAGAATAAATAAAAACAAAATAAACACAAATTATAAAAAGCATAAAGAAAAGAATACATTCATAGTATACTACTTGACTCTGCATCAAACAATATTTACATAGTCATAGATAGTATCTAGACATCATTAACTTTTAACTTTATAACTGCGTAGAGGGACATATCCCCACTCCTAATGTTTCCATAGAGGAATATGAATTCTCTTTCGACTTCTTAAGTGTGAAAAATAAGAGAGAAACACTCCTAGATTCTCTTCTTTTTTTCACCCCTCTCCTCCTCTCCGTTTTAGAGAAGCTACATCATGGTTGTCTCTCCTCATGTGGTTTTCTTATATACAGTCTCTATCCCTTTAGGGAAGGTCTGTAGTTGTTCTGTTCAGTCTCTTCTGAGTTAATTAGCTTTGATCTTCTATTTTCTAGTTCAGTTTTTATTAGCAGTAAAGTAAAGAAGACATTTAAGTCTCTTCCTACTCCTCTCTCCACCCTCTCCTTCTCTCCTCTCCCTCTCTGCCCCTCTCATTTATTTTCAATAAATGATGCTGGGAAAACTGGACAGTTACATGTAAAAGAATGAAACTGGTCTTCCAGTTTCCACAAAACTAAACTCCAAATTGATTAAAGATCTAAATGTGAGACTTATAACATAAAAATCGTAGAAGAGAGCATAGGCAGTAAGTTCTTGGACATTGGCAATAGCAACATTTTTCTAGATATGTCTCCTAAGGCAAGGGAAACAAGAGCAAATATAAACTATTGGAACTATATCAAAATAAAAGGCCTTTGCACAGTAAAAACAAACAAACCAACAAAAAACATCAACCAAACAAAAATACAACCTACTGAATGGGAGAAGATGATTGCAAGTGATATATACAATAAGGGGCTAATATCCAATATATATAAGGAACTTACACAACTCCACACCAAAAAAAAAAAAAAAAAAAAAAAAAAACCCCAAAAAACCCAATTAAAAAATGGGCAGAGGACTTGAATAGAATTTCTCCAAAGAAGACATCCAGATGGCCAACAGAGACTTAAAAGATGCTCAACTTCACTAATCATCAGGGCAATGCAAACCAATGCTACAATGAGATATCACCTCACATCTGTTAGAATGACTAAAATCAAATAAACAAAAAGCAACAAGTGTTGGGGAAGATGTGGAAAAAAGGAATCCTTGTGCACTATTGGTGGGAATGTAAACTGATATAGCCACTGTGGAAAACAATTTGGAGGTGTATAAAAAATTAAAAATAGACATACCATATGATCCAACAATTCTACTATTGGGTATTTACCAAAGGAAAGCATTAACTTGAAAATATATATGTACCCCTATGTTTACTGCAGACTGAGAAACACAAACTTGTATTTGTCCACTCTCAAATGGACTCTAAATAAATGAATAAACAAACAAAAAGCAGAATCTGAACTGCAACTACAGAGGGCAAACTCAGCTTTAAGGAGGGGAGGGAGTGGGGAAAATGGGTGAAGGGGAGAGGTTATAGAATGAGTAACTCACAAGAATAAAAAACAGAGCATAAGGAAAATAGTCAATCATATTGTAATAGCAATTTAATGAGAAAAATGGTAGCTTTATTTGTGGTAAACACAGTATGATGTATAAACTTGTCAAATCTCTAAGTTGTATACCTGGAACCTATGTATCATTATGTGTCAACTATACTCAAAGAGAAAAAAAAATGTAGCTATTTAATGGAAAGAAAATCTAAACATGTTCCTATTCCTTAAAAGTATGATAATAAAAGATAAGAAAAAAGTACAACATAAAAGTACAAATTTGAGATGTGTAAGAGAAGTGAGAAAATATAGGTGCAGGAAAGGATAGAGTTGCTAATGTTTTTGTATTAGAAAGTGGGAAGTCAAGAGACATTGTTTATAGTTAATGCCGTACAAATGTATAGCTATATTTTAACCAATTTTACTGTTTTCTGATCTTTTAATAGCCCCACTTTTAGAGTCACTTTGTACATCCAAACTCTGAGTCTCCCAAAGTTCCTGAATCAGCCTGAATCCAGGCCATCCCTGGGACTGACATAACTGCAATCTGCTTAGGTCCACCAAGTTACCACTCAATCTTCCACTTTCCGGCTTTCCAAATATTGCTGTTCATCTCTTCACTCGGGTTCTCTTTCCCTTTACAGACTTATGCCTTTATGGAAAGTCATGTTACTGTTATTTTCATGGCATCTCAAGGAGAATGGAAGTAAACAAGGACATTTGATCTGCCATGTTTAATTTGAAGTCCTGCCATTAGTTTCGAGATTGTCTGAATTTGCAGCTTAGAAGTTGTCTCTGCCAGAAAACGTAATTATACCCTTTCCTTAATTCCATTCCTATCTAACTTTGATTAACTAATTCATCATATCAGGCACTGGTTTATCAAAACTCTAACTCCTGGGGCACCTGAGTGGCTCAGTTGGTTAAGCATCTGACTTCAGCTCAGGTCATGATCTTGTGGCTCATGGGTTCAAGCCCCACATCAGGCTCTGTGCTGACAACCTGCTTCAGATTCTGTGTCTCCCTCTCTCTCTGCTCCTCTCCTGCCTGTACTCTGTCTCTCTCAAATATGAATAAACATTAAAAAATAAAAATAAAATTCTAACTCCTTTGCTCTTTTATTCTTAGCATCTACCCAATATTTCCTTTTTGCTACACCCAAGTGGTAGAAGTAATATAAACAAATGAATAAATAAATAATACAACTAGCTGAATAGTGTTATAATTTTATCATCAAGAACATCAGTACACAACTTAACAACAAGTATAATTGGTCTTTTTGATAATTTTTCTCTTCCCATTTCCAAAAATAGTATTTCAAACTTCGGCTAATATCATCTAGCTTCAGACTATGCTTTCTCTCTTCACTTTCTTAGCCAACTTAGCTAAGACTTATTTTCACGCAGAAAATAAGCAGGAAAAGGATATGAACTCAAAACTAAACACTTAAAGCTACTTTTGTTAGATTTACCTCCTAATACTTGTTCTTATTCTATTAACAATGAAGTACATACTTTTCAGTCCTGATGTTATTTCACCAGTCAGCCACACTTGACAAAGATCCACCTTCTTTATTTCTTGAAAAACACTCTCATCTTTCCAAAGTGAAACTCCATTTTAGATCTCTTCCCTTCACCATCTTGAAATTCTCACCTATCAGTCTCCCTTTCTCTTGTGGATCAATAAATGTTGAAATATCTATGGATTTCTTTTCCTAGGATCCCTACATTGTTAATCATCCATGCACTCCCACGATAATCTCATACATTTCCTAGATTTAACAAGAACTCAGTCTCCGTAAAAGTGCTCAAAAATTCTAGACCCATATACACAGCTGTGCTATTTCTCTAATAGCATTTTACCTCCAGACTCCCGTTGTCTCTCCCTACACTCTTAATCTTATTGGTTACTCTGAATTGTTACTGGCCTCCACAACATATTTTCTACAAAGCTTCTAAAGGAACAATTCAAATCTGTTCATGTCACTCCTGTTCTTAAAAACCCCAGAGGCTTCTGTGCCTTCATTAAAGTCCAAAATCCTAAAATGGTTTGCAAAGTCCTTCCTGATTCAGTTGCTAGTGTTATGTCCAGACTTATGCTTTGCAACCATTGTTTGGGTACTCTCTTTGGTAGTCATCTGATATTTCTCTCAGATATCAAACTAACTCTCAATCTTTCAAACATCATGTGGTAGATGCTATGAGGTGTTGCCCAGATCCCATTCCAGAAAAAAGGTTTTATTAGTTTAGCTTCTGGAATTTTCACCAGCAAATCTATCTCAAGTGTCAGCCCTCTTTAGGGATTGCATCAACTGAAAAGAACCACCTCAGCCAAAGCCATGTCCCATTTGGGGTAGGGTGGGAAGAGTAGCCTATATCCAATTATTCATTTACAAGGAGGTAGAAAAAAACTTGACTTTCCAGGCCCAACTCAGGAGAGCTCTGAAGAATCTTTGTACTTCAGAGCCCCCAAGAGGGTTGAATAAGGCTTTGTTAGGTTGCATCATAGCTTGACTTATCCTTCTGCTTGTTCTAGTTTTTGTCTCTTCCTTTTCAATGGGTATTAATGCCAAGAGCACTTCCTAGTAAACTGCTGCGGGCAGAGTCCATCTCTCAGGGAAACAACTTGTCACATCTGGTGTCACCCCTACTCAGAGCACTATATTTCACTTTCATTTTTATTTACCTTACTGACTTCTCACTGTGGGTGTCATTTTTCCATGGAGACATTCCCTGAGTTCTAGGATAGGAGTAAACTACCTTATGTTGGGACATTCTAACACTCTGTGCTTCCCCACTCATAATAGCCTCAATACATTGACTTATATTAATTCTGCATTCTCAACTGGCTTTAAACTCCAACTCACCCCACTCGCCATGCTGGTCTTCCTCAGTTGTTTATTTTGTAGTTCATGCTGCCACCTGCTTCCAGGCCTGTTGCATAACGGTTCTTCCCAACTCATGCCATTTAGCTAACCTTCACTCATCTTTCATGTCTTTGCTTAAAAGGTGTCATTCCAGAATTTTCTCCATTCAAATTATATTCACTTATTCCTAAATATTAATGGCATGCTTTTATTCTCTATGCATTCAAGAATTCAGAAATTATATATGCTTTTCTTTCCATATTATCCTGAAGTCATAACATTGTGCTTTATACTCTGAAGATGCTGAACAAATGATTAACTTGAGTTTTTTCCATGACCATCTATATATATATATTGCTTTACTGTGGGATATAAGCTGAGAACAAGTGGTCCTTTTCAGAATCCTATCCCTTCCTCCTTCCAACCCCTTTATACTCAGGGACACACAGTTTCTATACTGATAAATTAAAAAACGGAGGTTAAGGAGAGGTGAGGGTTAGGGGCAAAGGGAAATGCTTACTGCCACTTCTCAGAGAGATCATCCGTTCAGGTTTCTCATGTAACTGACACAGGCAGTGAGCCTTTCACTATGACAAGATGGTGGGGATGGTAAAAAAGCATTTCCTGCCATTCTTGAGGTAATCTCTACTTTATACAGTAAAGCTAATTATCTCACAGTTATTTCTTACCTTAGTTGAGCTTAGCTGGATAAAACTAACTGTCACATTTCTAACTTATTACACTTGATATTAGTAGAATTCTTCAATTTAATAGTATATGGAGTTTCTTTTATGAAACTTCTTCAATTAGTAAGTGAGAGAAGCCTGAACTTCCCCACAATTTCCAGAATTTGGTGGTATAATTTGGGATTTTATAACTGATATAACAACTTCAATCTGTTTACATTATATATTTTCCTTTGATATATATATATATATATATATCCTTTGTATATTTCTTTTGAAATATACATTATATATTTTTACAAAAAAAAAAGAAAAATACTTTTAGTTCTGTTTTTCAACTACATTTAATCACATTTACAAACTTATGCATTGAGGATATCTGGATATAGATGCTTAATTCAATATTTTTTAACCTGAAAATTGTATGTCAGGGTCTAAATTATATACTTTCAATTAATGTTTGATTGATTGTGTTATAGTTCGTATTTACTTACTGCAACTTGATTGAGAGATAATTATATTTTTCTGCCCCAGTGATGTTGGGCTTGGCTATGTGGCTTACTATGGCCAGGGAAATGTTAGGAGAACTCTGAAGATTCAACATGTGAGTTGTGCTTCAAACCTGGATCTTAGAGTAAAGGGTCATTTATATTTATGTTCATATTCATATATATAAATACACAAAGAAAGTGTGTGTATGTGCACATGCATAAATATAACCTACAACATATATATTACATATGCATAGGCACATGCATAAATATGCTCACTTTTAAATGCCATGGAACAAAATACATTGGAACAAAAAAAACATAAACAGTGCCTATTACTGTTAGGTAACTGTCTCACTTTTTTGTCAGAGTCTGTAAGCTGTGATCTTCTTGTTAAGTGTAGAACTATCCCATTCACAGACTTAGAGAAGCACTAGACAGGCTTTTACAGAATAGAGCAGGGCCATCCATCCTACATGGGATACAGTGTTCTTTTGTGGGCAACATCTTTCTCAGTTAAGCTGTTCAACTATAGAAGCAATGGTATTCAGTGGAGAGCATTCTAGAGTCCTTTTGCCAGTCCCTTGATTGGCTGCTGTTGCCTTTTCCCGAATTATGTTTTATAAAAAGAAGGGAATGCGGGGGTGGAGACTGAAATCTTTAGAATGACTATTCCCAGGTATTGTTCTTTCAGTTTGCCCAGAGTATTAAAATTGCATCAAAATATCATCAACAGGGTCATTTTTATTTTTTGTTAGCATTCCTCTATACAGCTACAGTTTTGATAATAATTTTTAGGTAAGGAAAAGATAAAATCAGTTTCAAATTCTGTTTTCTATGGCAGTATTGAACATCCCCCTCAGTAGAAAAAATTTTATATTAGATGTGTTCTTAAATTAATGAGACATTCCCCAATGAGAAGTTTCTTACTGGTTGTATTTCCTCTCCTTGAATCTCTATTTAATCTGAGACGATGTTCTGTGCCCCCCAAATTCTGCCCTCTCTTGCTGAGAGAGCTATTTTTCTCTCCATATTCTTACAAGAAATTAATTTATCAGAAATTAAATTCTAGTCTCAAATATGCATTCCCCTTATTCATTAAAGCTCCTCTACTAAAAATAGAAACACTTATGCAGGTTTTTACATTGGACTAATACCAAAGACTACAGGAAAGCTGAATTAACATTTTTCCTTTAAATGATCAAATACTTAGTCAGGGCCCCCTAAAGCCCTAGTCTCTACAGACAGGAGTAGACCCATATAAAAATGTATTCTCTTCACCCAGAGAAATCCCAAGGAGTGGTCAGTTCATTCCTTTTTATTTAATTATATATAGATAAGAAAATCTGCCAAGATTACATAAACAATATTTAATAGTAATAAAAGCTACCAGTATTCAGTATATACACCATGTGACCATGCATTTAAAAACAGTTATCAACCCTTCTCATATTCTTTCCATCCTTTACAGATGAGGAAACCTTTGTTCTGTATGGTTGAGGTAAAATACTCAAGGTCTCTACAACACTGCATGGCAGATGTGATATTCTAAATTAGGTCTCTCTGGCCAAAAAAATCACATGGGAAACAGAAGAATGGGTCACAGTCTTGGTTCTGTCACCACCTAGCTTTGTGACCACTGGCAATTCTAACAACTCTGAACTTCAGTTTAATCATCTAGAAATTGCAGGGATTAAAATAACATCTAAAGTCTACTTAAGTTTCAAAAATCTGTGGTTTTTCAATGAGACCGGTACAAGAATCACCACTGGAATATGTGCAGAAGTTTATCTATTGCTTTATATTTTTTAAGTATACTCGTTGCTTATTAAACTTACTGAACTATTTAAATATGCTAACTTAATCAGCTCATAATATTAAGGATACTCACTAAATGTACCTGGCATCACTCTTTCTCAGAGTACATTATTATGATACTCATTCTTCAATCTTCTCTAAGTTTGCTGCTATATGAAACTCTTTCCACTTAGGAATAATTTCTTGAACACTAAATTTTAGGGACTAACCTTTAAAATCCTTTTAAAGCTCTTAACATAAACATGACTTAAAACTTTTGAGTATATTTCCCAGGGTGATATAAAGGGTTAAAATGTTGAAACATTCACACTCTACTTCTTCTTACAGTGGGTGAAAAAAATAGAAGGTCAAATGCTCTAGAGTTAAAAACCACATTTAGTGGCTTTTTAAACACAAATAAATTTCTTTAATATGATGAAGCCATGAACATGTCATTTTCATGCAAGGGGAAGTTATCTCCAAATCAAACATAATGTTTACTAAATGTACATAATTATCCGTATATATTTTTGATGAATAGAAATAAATATACCTCTTCTTTCCATTTATTTTTTTAAGTCATTGACTAACCAATTTCAAATAATTTGCTACTATCCTGCTGCTGATTGCCAGTAGATTCAAAAGATTGGTACACACAATATCATACTGCAGGATGTGATGGAATGGAAAGTTCTTCATTATTTCCAAGTAAGTGATTGCAGTGATAGCCTCTTAAAAATTATGTAATTGAAATACTAGCCATATATTGCTTCAAGCAGCATGCTTTCAAATGAATGAAATAAAAATCCTTTTAAAACAGAAAACTATATTTCCTGATCTCTTCCCTTCCAGTCATCTCACATGATTGTGATTATTATAATTTAGCAATTATAGAACTTTTAAAATGGATTGTGCTTAAGCTAAGAACTATTATTACCACCTATTCTGAATTAAGAATTAAGCAGAAAGATTTTATCAGTGAGGCCTCTCAGCCACTCTACCTTCTGTTAATCTGAACGCTAGAAGATGAAAAGGTCAGGCCCAACAACTATACATACTGAAAAGCTGTTTAACACAGCAAGAGACACTATTATAGGCTGGATACCAAGACTGCAGCGGGAAAATGTTGAGCCTCTGGCAGTTGTAGAAGTGAACCTTTCCAGATTTAATTAAAACTATACATGACCATACTATGGACAATGAATCAGACACCATGACAATTACCACAGGCTTTTTGTACTTGGATGACAAAGGAAAGCTATCATTCAGAAAATGATATTAAATTCAGAAGATAATGCTGTAGAGCATGTTTTTACTGAATAAAAACTGAATGCCTTTTTGCCATTTGTTGAATGCCTTTTGCCAGGATGGGAATAGATGGTAGTTTAAGCATATTTTTACATTCAAGTGCGTATTTTCTAAATATTTTTATTGCATTTAACAGTGGATGTATATATTCTGAAGCATTTGATAATAACGAAATTTTAATGTACATCTAACAACTTCTTTCTCTAGGCCTTTACAATGAGAAAGGCTTTTAAGTTACTATTTATAATACTTATGGAAGTACTTTTTAACAGACTATTTCTAAAAAATCACCAATGGCTGTGCGGTTACAATTAATTTTGAGTCTCAAAGTGAAGTAAAGTGTATTTCTCTATAATACATATTTTCAGAAATTATAAGTGATAGTAAGAACAGCTTTTAAATTCATTCCTCTGATAAGCTACTCTGTTCCTATTTTCCAATAATTTTAATATTTTAACTTGTAAGAGGTGAGAGAAAAACACAATTAAAATAAAATCTGTATCTGCCTAATCCCATTTCAGTTATTTCAACTGATTTAAAATATAAAATAAGACAAACTTATTTCACAGAAGATTCAAAGATCAACAGTATATTGACTTTAGTATTATTACTGGTTACAATAAAAATTACTTATGTTTTACAGTTAAGCCATGTTATGAATAAAGTTTTATTAGAATTATTTTTAATACATGAAAATGTGGAAGAGGAAATTGTGCAAGTTTATGCATATGCAGACAAATTATTTTCTTTTAAACCAGTCATGATCTGTGACAAAAATATAAGCAACCACAATTCTGTAATACAAGAAGTGAGGATAGTAAATAAATGTGCACATAAGAACTCTAAAATATTCATTGATTTAGGTACCTTTTTTTTTTTTGTTTTTCTAGTTCTGTTTTTCAATTTTACAACTGTAACCACAATGTCATTTCACAACATACTTTATATATATAGCTGAACTATCTTGTAACAAAAATAATGATAGACATACGCCACTGAACCAATAAAGAATAATATGGGTGTATTAAATTGTTTGGGCTGCCATAAGGAAGTACCACAAACTAGGTAGCATAAACGACAGAAATTTAATGTCTCACAGTTCTGGAGGTTAGAAGTTTGAAATTGAGGTTTTGACAGCAATGATTCCTTCAGAGGGCTGTGAGGGAAGGTTTGTTTCAGGCCTCCCTCACTGGCTTGTAGATGTCCATCTTCATGTTCACATAGTATGTATGTGTGTCTTTCTCCAAATTTTTCCTTTCTATAAAGATACTACTCATATTGGACTAAGGCCCACCCTAATGACCTCATTCTAACCTGAATACCTCTAGAAAGACCCAGTCTCCAAATGAGGTCACATTCTGAGATACTGAGAGTTAGGACTTCAACAAGAATTTTGAAGGGACACAATTCAATCCATAATTAACAGGTTCAGGATTTAACTGGAAATCTGGGATTTCTTTAAGTAGATGGTTATGTCCACATTAATCTTCTCCTGGATCAAAAATGATAGAACAGTGAATAGCATCTATATAGTTCTGCTGATGGCCTTTTACTTTACTCTCTTACATCTCATTTAGAATATTATGTAATGAATTCCTTACATGTCATCTGTTTTATAATTGTTTTTTTCTTACCAATATACCTCAATATTAGGCATGTGTTCTCAAACATCAGGAAATGCTTAATGTTCAAAATGTAAATAATATCAATAATGAAACACAAATGGTTACTATCTCAGGGAATTTTAGAACCAAAAACCTTTTCAAATAACCAGGAAACTTATTTTTTGGACACATTCACCACAAGAAAACTACAAAGTCAGGAACTATATATTTACTTTTATTGTTTTATTATTACTGTTTTTTCATTTATTTTTGAGAAACAGAGAGCATGAGTGGGGGAGGGACAGAAAGAGAGGGAGGGAGGGAGGAGACACAGAATCTGGAGCAGGCTCCAGACTCTGAGCCGTCAGCACAGAGCACAACATGCAACTCAAACTTATGAACAACAAGATCATGACCTGAGCTGAAGTAGGGATGCTTAACTGACTGACCCACCTGGGTATTCCAACCATATATTTACTTTTAAAAAGTTAACACATAACAACACAAACTTTTTTCAGAACTTTGATAAAAATTTGCATAAAGTAGAATGGTACAAATGTTATTTACATGCTATTAAAATTCTTCTGAATTTCATGTGAATTATATCCCTAGTTTTGAAAACCTTCCATTTATCTACCACCATTTATGCTTTATATCAGTAGACAAGTCAGTATTTAAAGCAACATTTGAAAAGTGTATAGCATAGTCATAAGATGTCAGAATCTATAAACAAACACATATGTTCAATTTCTAACACCATCACCTAATTCCTGGATGGCCTGGGATAGTAACTTGGTTTCTCTGAGCTTCAGTTTCAGCTTGTGCCTACTTAAGTAATGACATATTTTAAAGTATTTAGAAGAGTGTTTGGTCCATTGTAAGAATGCAGTGTGTCAACTCATTTACTCTTGAGATAAACTTGATTTTTTTTTAATCTTGTTAGACTATAATTTTGTTTCTCCTTTCAATTTTATGGAGAGCACACACAATTGTAGCACGGTTATATGAAGTAAAACTCTTCTACATGAATATAATTTTTGAGATGGCCTTGAGAACATATTTTCTGACAATAACAAAAAACAGCAGAAAATGATAAGAATTAGATGCCTGTAGGGAGAAGTTTCCTTTTTTAATGTTTTAAAGGAAAGCAGTTATAAGAAAGAAAAGAAACTGCTTTATTAAGGCTTATGTGTCAACAATATGTGGTATGAAACAAGGTCAAGTTTACTCCTAAAGAAAAAACATAGGCAATAAATTCTGTGGTTTATTGGAAAGATAAGAACCTTGCCAGAAAGAGGTTGTGTACTTTGAATGTAAGTATCACTTGTTTTATTTTAAGCTCATCTATTGTACCTGATATAAATGTCAAAGACATGACATGAATGCAAAGACTTTAAAAGCTCTAGTAACTTAAGATCAGAGCTGGATAGGATTAGAGAGCTGAGCTGGATCAAGCTTTCAATGCTCAATGACGCTTATAGTAGAAATGATATTTAGATATAGAATTTAGAGGGCTTATCTTAGAATAGAGAGTTAAAGTCAGCTAGTCAAATTAATATTAAATTAGTAGTAAGTAATTCTAACAGGATGGCAAATGATATTTCTACCTTGAATTGAGAACATAAATCAAGTCAAATACAAAACAAATTCATCTCATTTCCCTTAGACAAAGCATGAGAGAGCAGCTAAATGCTTTTTATTTTGATTGTACTTTCTTCTGACTTCTCAAATCATGACAGTAGCATACTCTTTGAATAATGAAAATAAGGTCTTCCTGTTGCTGTCAATGTCGCCATTTTCATTTCTCTAGCATTTGTCAGTTTGTTGATGAAAGCACTCAGATTTTTATGTTTCTGTATCACAAACACAAATATGATGGGTAAAGACTTCACAGGTAGTTGCACACAATAAGCTTTTTAAAAAAACTATTGCACTGTGTGTTGGCTAACTAAAGTCTAAATTAACAAAAAAAAAAAAAAAGGAAAAGAAAAGAAAAAAGAAAATGCCTTAGTCTTGCAGATTAGTATATAGGTCAATAAGGCCTCTTGATTATATGCTGAATGCTTCAGCAAAACAAAATGAAAGGTAAACTGGTTGCATAAAAGTTAACATGCAGGAATCCAACAAATGTTTTTGAATGTATAAAATTACTGTGTATATATGGTATATGCTGAGTTGCAATATCTATTATCTTATCGATCACCATGTTAATTTGAATGAACATATTATCTTAGACGATCTGCATTGATTAATAATCTGTCATACATTATTTCAATTTATTTCATTACTTATGTGCTATTGGTTGACATTTCAATCTAGAACTAAGTTGTTTTAATAAATATGGAAGCTAGTTCTTTTTTAATTTTTTTTAATGTTTTATTTATTTCTGAGAGAGAAAGAGAGAGAGACAGCATGAGGAGGGGAGGGCCAGAGAGAGAGGGAGACAAAGAATCAGAAGCTGGCTCCAGAGCTAGCTGACAGCACAGAGCCTGACACAGGGTTTTGAACGACTAACAGTGAGATCATGAGCTGGGCGGAAGTCAAGAGGCTCAGCTGACTGAGCCACCCAGGTACCCCTGGAAGCTAGTTTTGATGGCTGACTTTTTTCATCCTCCTTTTTTAGTATTTCTCACTGGGGACTATCAAATTAAAATTGACCAACTGACAGATCATTTGCCTAATGCAGAATTTTGTGGGCACTCATATCTGTCCTAATAATCTAGGAAAAGATACACTGCTTCATACCTGCGGAGAGTTACCTTGACATTTCTGGATAGCTACTGTCCCTCAGCTTTCTAAAAGGTTGGATTTGACAGTCAACTTCCATTTTTACCTGGCTATCATATGTGACATTGTACAGAGATCACCCTTCCTACTCTCACAGCTTCTGACTAAGCCTTCTGGTGGTCAGCATACACACATCAATCTCAATCCAGGATATAAACTGTGAGGGGTAAATCCCTTATTAAAACAACAGTATCAGTATTAACAAGAAATTGTAGGTGAGTTCTGTATGGAAAAAAAAAAACTGTGGAAGTCATAGTCCATTTTGGCTGGTAACACTTTTAAAGTCACTAATCTGAAAAGAAACTAAGTTCATGGTCTTTAAGAAAAGGTTCCTAGTCAATCGCTTATCACTTGACTTTGATCCTACACAGTCTTCCCTTACTTCCTCTTTCTTATGGAATCCTACTTAGAAGAAAATTCAATTTGATGTCCCTCATGTACGATCATTACTAATTTCCCTCATTGTATTTTCTCACTTCACACAATTAAGCAACCCCAGCACATGTCTCTGTAACCATCCTCCACCCAAAGGAACACATGGTGATTAACCTCATAAATTCCTTTTCACTTCCATGAGAATGGGATCCAAGTCATAATAATGTTTATTGTTATAACTAATATTTTAACCTATTCTTAAAATATCTTTGAAGTAGTTATGCTTCCTTCCCCACTCTCCATCACTGCACCCTTTGATTGGTTACAAAAGTGAAGAATACAGAACTTTGAAATTATCACTCACTCTTTACTCACTCCTACGTTGATATTTAGTAAATCCAGTTTGATGCACAGAAAAAAATTTCTAAACTGTAAAACTCTTTTAAATGGACTTTAATATAGACTTAAGTCAAAACTAGAGTATTACATGAAATTTGATAGTAATTAGACTGAATTACAGAAAAAAAATTCCATGATTGTAAATTTAAATCCTGTGCATTGAAGAAAATATGCATTCCTTTTCTTTGTATTCTATATACGGACATATATAACATACATATTTCTTGTTATTGTATTGTATAGAAAACTTTCATCCTTCATTTTATACTGCAAGTACTTTCCAATGCCATTTAAAACTTCCACAAAATCTCCCTTGATCGCAAAGCCTCTTGATGACTAAGGATTCTTGTAGCTGCCTGCTGAAAATGGCTCTGTAGTTATCTCGTGGTAGAACCCAGAAGCTCTTCTCTTCTGCACTAACAATGGCTTTCAGGAACTTAGTGACAGAGCTTTGAGGGATTTGTTTCTCTCTGGTGTCTCTAGCCACATGAAGCAGTACCTGATTCTCTTGGTATGATTTCCCAGTGTCACCATTCACTGCATCCTCTCTAGCCAATTCCTTCTAGTGACAAGTGCTGTGCTATGAATCCCTTTCAAATCCCCTAAGAGCATACCCAAGAAACCTTTTGCATAATGATACAAAATTATATATTCTTACTTCCTCTGTTTCCCTTTGTTTTCTTTTTAATTTTTTTAATGTTTATTTATTTATTTATTGAGATACAGACACAAAAGTGTGAGTTTGGGAGGGTCAGAGAGAGGGGGGTGGATACAGAATCTGAAGCAGGCTCCAGGCTCTGAGCTGTCAGCACAGAGCCCGACACAGGGCTCAAATCCACGAACCAGGAGATCATAACCCCAGCTCTGAGCCAGCTGTCAGCACAGAGCCTGACGTGGGGCTCGAACTCATTAACTGTGAGATCATGACCTGAGCTGAAGTCAGGCCACCCAGGCGCCCCCCTGTTTCCATTTGCCCTCTTTAAATAACATCATTTGTTCAATAATACTATTTTTAGCTCATGGTGAAATTTCCTATCCTTTTAAGTGTGTGTCTTCCCAAGTCTTTCACTGTAGATCCAACAATGATCTCATGGAGATCTCTAGGCTGAGATTTTACATAGATTTGGCGATAACCCCACATTTAGCTTCCTCTGAACTCTCTACTTCCTATCTTCCTGATGAAGTACTATGTACAAATAGAATTCAAAATATATCCATGATTTTCTCATAGTTCTCCAAACTAGATATGAAACTAATGCCTAAAATTTCTGGTTTTACAACTATCTTTATCTTGCAAACAAACAAAAAAATGGTACCCTAGAAAAATCAGCACTTTTATGACAGTTTCATAAATTCCTTGGAGTAGCACTGCCATGGGTCTTTTTAAGTGATCTTGCACTGAAAAAATGTAGGGATTTACAAGCACTCTGCTCTTAATAATCGAGAGAACAAGCAAATTGAGTGAATAAGTAGACACAAAGGAGAGGCATAAATACACATCAAATTTTGCACATTGCTGGTGAAAGCTGCCAAGCATTTATGATGCATTTTAATTAAGTGTAGAAAAATGGATTTATGAAAAAGTTTAAACTCAACAAGAGCAGAGATATCCATGTGTTTGGTTCACTGACGTATTCTGAACACCTAGATGAATACCTGGAACACAACAGGAATAACCAATAAATATTTGTTAAATGAATGAATAGTGATTTTAAGAATTCAGTTAACTAGAATCATTCAAAGAATCATGGCAACTGTTCTTTCCAACCCCTCCTCACCTGTTTTTTGGTCACTTGAAGTATGGTGTAGGTCCTCTTTGTTTAAAGGGGAACATAAAAGTGGCCTTTTTTGTATGGCCAAATAGGACCAATAGTCATCCACAAACTTCTATAGAGTAATTCCTATATCATCTAAGCATTAATTTTTCTCTATACATAGTCTACTTTTGCATGAAATATCCTTAAAAGGATATATGTAGAAAATAATGGAAAAACAAATTGTATCCATTTTCCAAAATAATTTCTAGCCTTAAGATATTACCATATAGAATAAAAAATCCATTGACCCTCTCCAAATATGCTGTTCATTATTTCCAATTAGACTTTTATGACCTAGATACATTCTCAGAAATTGCTGTCACATTTTATATTAATACTAAAGAAACAATTACATGCAGAGCCCCCAAACCAGTAATTTTTTCATACCATTACTATAGAATTATTACTTAAATACATTAGATTCACTGTATAAATGCTATGAATTGTCTTGACATTCTTATACAATATTCACATATGACAGTTGTCTATTAGAATCTTGGGAATAATCACTTTCCTAGTGATTTAAGGCAAGCAAAAACTGGTTTAAATTATTTTACTATTAGTGTTCTTTCATGAAGAAGAAAACATTAATTTATTTGTGAAAGATGGAATCAATTTCTTTTCCTTCTGTGTAAGTTTCTTATATTTCCATTCACACTGAAAATTATTACAGCAGAGTTTTATTAAATAAAACTGAATCTTGTGTAATTTTTGCATACCTAAATCACAGTGACTCACTAAGATTTGCCCTCAACAACAACAGCAACAAACAAATAAAAATGACAAGAAAACTTACAAGTTTCAACTAGGAAAAACTTAACTGCTTAAAAGAGATAAAAACGAACTAGAATACAGCTTTTCTTTTTTATAAGATGCTGTGAAATAATATAAAATCCAAGACTTGCAATGGAAATAGGATTTTGAACTTATGTCTATTCAATCAAAAGGATACGATAAAGACATTTTCAGTCATACAAAGACACAGACTCCTGCATGCTTCTGTTTCTCAATCCACATTTGTTTCATTTTCCTCCCAGGGACTTGCTTTTTCTCTCAGGCTTTTATTTTCTGCTTCCACATTAAGTGTCACTTGCAAGACACTTGATACTTCATAACAGTAATTCTGGTTTTACCTCATCATTTATAGATCCAATTACCAACACCAGCTCAATATATCACTGTGTCTCTTAGTTCAAATTCCTATAGTATAAGAAACTATTTGACTCAAACTAAATCAGGTTTCTGCCTTTAGTTCCATCAACTATCAGCTTAGATACAGGGGCACCTGGTATCAACTTGCCCATCTGAGCTATGGGAAATAGGAGACCAGAGGGTGAATATCATTTTAGAAGAAGGTGGAACAAAGATATATACCTAACCAAGGACAATTTGATGTGGCATCGTGGCATCTTGGATATTTAAAAAAAAGCATTGACTTTGGAATTAGAGATGTCTGTATATGTTTAGTAATGTATTTCTAATGTCTCTGATTACTAATGATCAATGATAAAAACATCTAACTCCAGGCACTGCTATGAAGAATTATATGATAACACATATGATGTGTCTAAAACAAAAATAGTGATAGCTTGCTTTCCATACATCAACCAACTAATCAATTTTTAAGCCCAAAGAAGAAGTGTTTGTTCTTGTATAAATTATTTAAGTGGTTAAGAACATCAGGTTTTGGGGTACCTGGGTGGCTCAGTCAGCTAAGCATTCAACTCTTGATTTCTGTTCAGGTCATTATCTCAAGGTCATAAGATTGAGCTCCCCATCAGGCTCCATGTGTGAAGAGCGCTCTCTCTTCCTCTACCCCTTCCCTTCCCACAGAGATGCATCTGCACACACTTTCTCTCTAAAATAAAATAAAATAAGATGGAATCATCAAGCAGCTAATTATTAAAATTATTTTTAAAAAAGAACATCAGGTTTTGGGTGTAGATGCTATGTTCTTAGAGGGAAAAATGTATTGGAATCACACTTACCATCATGTCATTGCTACTGAACACACTCCCAATTCACAAAAGCATTTTCATTATTGATCTAGAGATTCAAGAGCTTCTGAATTGGGACAGATATATAAGTGATAGATAGAGAGATGGATAGATAAATGACGGATATTTTTACATATCTCTTCTAGAGCTTTCAAAGCCTTCTCTAACCCATTCCACTTAGTTGACTTGTTTTCTCATTGATAACCAATGTTTCCGCCACCCTTTGGTTCCCTTAACACACACACACACACAGACACACAGACACACACACACACACACACACACACAACTCATATGTACATGCTCTTGATATTCTACAAATCCAGAATGGGCATTTTCTTTAATTACTCAAACTTTATCCAGGCTGCCACCATAATTCATATTTAAAATGTTTAAAGAAATCTTCAAATTTTCCTAAACTCTACTCACCTCACTGTTTTCTGAACTTCTGTATTGAATTACTATGTGATTTATTAAGTTAATTGTCTCCTTTCTCCATCTACTTTTTATACATTACTTTTGTCTTCTCAACTATAAGATTAGGAAGACAGCTACATATTGCACCTAATTTGTATACCACAGACCCCCTAGTTTAAGGTAAGGTGCACCACAGGTATAGTATTCAATAAAATTCTTACTTGTTATTTACTCTATACTTTTTAAATTTGAAACAAAATTTTTAATAAGCAACACTTGATATGGTGCTGACAGTAATAATATATGTATATGTGTACAATTCGCCTTACAATACATACATATATATATATACACATATATAAATAATCTTGTGGTTATACACACACACACATCTTACGATACAAAGTAAATATCATGGCATCACTTTTGTAATAACTAGACAACCTAGAAATAAGTATATAATGTTGATTCCCAGTGTGTCATAACTACTGAAATGTAATTTTGATAAAAGCTTCCTCAACAATTAATAGCCCAAAATAGTTGATAGATTTTTTTACATGTTATAACAAGCAAACTACTATGTTTAGTTCATCTTACAAAGGTCATACAAAGTATTCGGAGATAATGATTCATAGTTTACTTAATTAAAAACTACTTTCTAATGGCTATAAATAATCATAATACTTTAACAAATAGAAATGAATCTGCTAACATTGTAACCACAAGAAGTAACTTGAATAACAGCTCATTACCCTATAAGTCAGAATAGTAATTGCAAGTATTTGAGTGTCCTGTATGCACAACAGTGTAGCATCACTTCAAATGAATTACACTATTTTCTCTTAAGAATTTGTAATAATGTTCAATAATAAATAATAACCTGTAGGGCAAGTATAAATGGAGGTGGAATGTAGAGCAGTATTTTACCAGAAACTCAACTCCACAGGCGAAATTGATCTATGCTGATTGCTTTTGCCAGTACAATTTGCTTCTGCGATAATAGCATAAACTCCAACCCTACTCTCCCAACCTGCCAACCTCAATTGACTTCTGTTTACACTGCTTATTATTAGACACTAAAAAGAGAAACTCTATATTCAACCAACACTTCAATCTATAGTACAAGCACCTTCCCAAACCAAAGCAATCTGCTGAGATAAAAACATTACTATTTCATGTATTTAAAGTCATTGTGTAACAGGTAAGAGATTAGTGTAGTAGCACTTAAATCTTTTTGTAATTATATGTATATTAGGTGGTACAACCCATAAGACTGAACATTCACACCTCACAGGAAAATTTGTGTACGTGTGCATGTGTGTGTGTGTGATCTGCCATATATAAGATAACTTAACTTCTAAAGCTCACATCTCCCATTTCACTATTTAATCATTTATTTTCATTTTTATTTATTTTTGAGAGGGAGAGAGAGCGAGCGCATGTGCATGCTTGGAGGAGGGGCACAGGAAGAGGAAGACAGAATCTTAAGTGGTCTCCATGCCCGGGGTGGGGTCAGACACAGAGCTCCATTGCACAACTGTGAGGTTGTCACCTAAGCCAAAATCAAGAGTAGGCTGCTTAACTGACTGAGCCACCCAGGGGCCCTACCACTTTTTAATCATTTAAAGTGATCCTATTCAGGGGCGCCTGGATGGCTCGGTCAGTTAAGTGTCCAACTTTGGCTCAGGTCATGATCTCGCGGTTCATGGGTTTGAGCCCTGCCTCGGGCTCTGTGCTGACAGCTAGCTCAGAGCCCCTGGAGCCTGTTTCAGATTCTGTGTCTGACTCTCTCCTAGTCATGCTATCTCTCTCTCTCTCTCTGAAATAAATAAAATATTGAAAAAATAAAGTGATCCTATTCACGACTAAAACTGGATACAGAAAAACATAGGTTTTAACATTGGCATATTTATTTAGAAATCACCCATTATGTGATTGAATGCTAAATGAATGACATGCCCTCAACAATGGAGATCCTCTATATTCACTATATCTGGACAGTAAACTGTATGCTGCTATAATAACCACCCCCAAGCTTCAGTGGTTTAACAGAATGAGTATTATTTTCCAACATGGAGCAATCCAATATGGGTGTTCCTGATTGCAGGTGGGATGTGAGTCTTTAGTTTTATACTTGTTCAGGGACCCAGGGTGATGCAAAATTGTAGGATGTCCATTTCTGCTACAACATTCTTCAAAATTTTTTTCCCATAGTAAGCTGTAAGTTTAGTACAATCTCTTCAACTCTTTATGAGTCTCTCATGAAGCTCTCTGTGATGTGGCTTTTGATGTTCTGTTTTTCTTTTTTCCTTTGGCTCCTATCTTGTGATTCTCCTCAGATTCATTTTACAGGCCACACTGATGTTTTTCCAGCCCTGAATAGCCAATACTCTCTCTCATACTTTCTGCAATTTCTTCTTTGCTTCTAGCTGACATGCTTAAAGGAATAAAACATTTAAAGTGATGGATTATGTATTATATACCCCACTTTTCCCTAGGACACAGCACATGACTAGCCAACAAGAGCTATCAGCATAGAGATATCCAATAAATGAATGAGGAAAATTATTTTGTACTGTACCCTGACATACATAAGTCTCAGACTGATTAGAGTTAATAATAAAAATAGAAAACACAGAAGAAATAGAAGATACAATGTTTTCAACTTAATTATAAGTTAAAATGGAAAAGGCATATCACTAAAGAAAAACACAAAGGAAATGAAAAATAGAATAGTTTACATTAACATTTAATACTAAATGTCCCTTTATAAAGTTACACATAAAACTAATAAGTAGAAGGCAAATGGAGAACATTTTTGGAACAAATTTCTTGGACAAACCATATTTTTAATGTACACAAAGGTTTTACAAGGCATTAAAAACAAACCCATTAGAAAAAAAATGGACATTTTCATTTAAAAAATCATTACAAATTGAAAAAAAACTTTTTTTTAAAGTTGCATCCTCTCTGGTAATAGAAATATATACTAAAATAACTATATAAGCTTTTCTCCATTAAACAGGCAAAAAAGGGAGGAAAGAAGATAATGATAGTAGAAGTATAGTGAGATACCACTCCACACATTCTGTGTTGGATTCAAAATTACCAAAACTTTCTAGAAAGAGATATCTCATATGCATTAATAGGCTTAAAAAATATATTTTCTTAGGAGTGCTTGGGTGACTCAGTACATTAACCATCCGACTTTGGATCAGATCATGACCTCGTAGTTCATGAGTTTGAGCCCTGCAAGTGGCTCTCTGCTGAGCTCAGAGCCTGGAATCCGCTTCGGATTCTGTGTCTCCCTCTCCCTCTGCCCCTCCCCCACTTGCACTCTCTCCTTCAAAAGTAAATAAGAATTAAAAGTTATATATATATTTTAATCTAAACTTCTAAATGGTCTAAGTAAACAATTGAGGCTGTGTTTGAAAATAAATATATAAATCACATTTTAAAGTAGTATTTGTTATAATACAAATTGGATGTCAACTAAGTTTTCAAAAACAATTATATGATTGAATAAATAAAATACAGTGTGTAATATGAAAAGCTACCATTCAGTTTCAAAAAATATTCTCTTTTCCATATTTGGGCGGGGAAATACAGCATTTCTTTTTCCTTTGTGGTATCTACCTTTGCTTACTGCTTAATAACAAAGGTATCTACCTTTGCTTATTGCCTGAAAACTCAACTCCATCGTAGAGTTTTGCCTGCTTTCCAGAATGGTGCCATAGTCTTGGGCTAAGAGCTAAGGCAACAAGTGATGAGGTAAAATGGTTCCACCTTTCTCTTCTCCTCCTCCAGTAACTGTCCATGTTTACATTTGGACTTGGCCTTGAAAGCAAAAAAAAAAAAAACAATCCAAAAACAGATGTGGTCTATTTCTGTGTTTTGGTGTGCCACAATCCTTACTGAAATAATGAAGTACAGAGCCAGCTACCTGTTCAGAATGCTTGATGGAAAATGATGAAATTCAGAAAAGGAAAAAAATAAAGTATTATATCCTATAATATTACATGCATCCACATTTTCAAAGGATTTCCCACAACCAAGATCAAACAGGCATTATTTTTTTCTATTTTTTGATACCATTAAAATAAACTATAATTTATTTGAGATTTTTTATATAAAATGAGGAAATTATTGAATTTACTTTTTAGAAAATTAGCTTTCCAATACCATTTATTAAATAATCACACTTCTCATTAATTTAAAATGTCAAATTTAATATATACCAAATACCTAGTACAAAGCATACATTTAGTTATAAATTTTAATCAGGTTCCACAATGAAGAAATAGATCAATTTCTTCATTATTTCCATATACCACTCATTAGTAATTCTTTATGATATGTTTTCTATTAATTATTATAAATCAGCATAATTATACAGTTCAGTATATCACAAATGCTTTGTTACTGGTGATAACAAATAAGATTATATTTTTTGCTCATCAAATTATGACATGATTTTCTGAGAAAGAATTTTAGATATGCTGTTTATTCACTATAATGAGTATCACTGATGTTCTCTCTCTTTGATTTATATTAATCTTTAATTTTAATATGCACTACACTTGATATAACATCATGGAGACCACAGTAAATGTTTTCTTCTTCCTCTTTTCTGGGTGCAGCTTTTATGCAGTCCTTCCTGGTAAATCATATCCTTATTTTAAATCTACGGTTTGTTCATTTCAATGCAGGGCCTCTGTGACAGCTGTTCTGAGACCCTAATAAGTGAATTCATTCATTTAGATGCAACTACTTCTGAGTAACTTAAGTTGCCTGAGGTTGCCAATGCTCTAAAATGTAACTCTTACTCACTTGGACTAGTTTGAAACTTTTACCATTAAACTAAGCTTGAGGGCTTCAGGAAATCATAGACTGGTCAAGTGTTGTGCAATAATCCACTTAGGGAGGTAGCTTCCTAGGACCACTAAGGATAAAGGCAATTTTGTAAGAATTCTCGATTTATAAAGTAGCACTCACTCTTACATGTGTGCCACACTGGACATCATGTGCCTACTTCCAACATACCTTTTTGAAAAGATGTGAGAACTGCTTTAAAATGAGAACTACACATATTTTCCAGTAATAGCAAGATCATATTCTAATTTTAATATACTGAACCAAAAATCTCAGTCACGATTCTTTCTTCGCAACTCAATGTCTACTAAATAAAGTTTGCCTGGCAAACTAGCATAATTGAGCCAATCAGTAAAAGTAACAAAAGAATAGAGGCAACAGCCTTTAGGATGGCACTAAACATTGTAGCTGAATTTATTAATCACATGAATCCAAATAGGTAGATTGTCATCACCACCTTGCCCATTTAGAGATGAGAGATTTAAGAGGTTAAATAATTTGTCATGGTCACACTGGTAACCTGTTGTAGACTTAGCCTTGAAATATTAATCTCTCTGAATCTAAATACCAATTACTGCATAAATATTTAACCAAATGTTTCAGGAAGATGGCAGTTAGATACCCTATCTCTGAGCTTAATTTGATTTCAACTATTTCAGAAAAATAAGTTTTGTAATATTTTCTTATATGTCTCTTTTTTCTCAATAGCACTGATTAATGACTTGCAATTTTAATATTCTTTAAAATATCTAATTTCAAGTGTTCTTGTTGAGATTAAATTCCCCTGGGAAACTATGTGATGAGGTTAATACTATTCCCCTTCTAATAAACAATATAGCAGAAGCACCATATTTTCCAAGATATCTCATTATATTCAGAATAGTTTCAGGGACAAAACCTTGGGGCCATATATAGGAGCTGGTACTTCAGAGTTCTTTTCTCTCTGGATTGTCAAACGCTGAGAGAAAAAGAAAGCTTCTCAATCTTTGGAAGGTCTACTTTTACTTACAATAAAAGCAGACCATAATATCTTGAACTAGGTCAGATACTGGAGCGATTACTATCTTAGCGTAGATCTAATAAACAGATCACTGATTTTAAAAATGTAGGAATTAAAATTAAAAACTCAATAAAACAGAAAAAATAGAAAAAGGAAAATAAAGAAAAAATGAATTGAAATAAAGCAAATCTAAACTCATTGCCCAACAGTTCAATATGTTTGCAATTTTGTTGCAAGCAAAGGATATTAGAACATGTGAGTCACTGCAGATCACTGCTCTGTTAGGAGTCATACAGAGGTGTGTACCTGTGAGCATTTGGTCTCACATGTTAAACACTTTGTGATTTGGGGAGCACACTGCTTCCCTTTCCTTCTATTCTTATAATTCTACTGCAAATACAAATGTATTTTTTCTTTTTTAATGTCCCCATTCTTTTCCATTCTCAACACTGTCTTAATTGAGTCATGTTATTTCATTTATGACACATTGCTATGGCAACCTAAGCTGTCTTAATACTTTGAATCTCATCCTGCCCTTAGTTCTTCAAGCCCATCTGAATCTTTCTGGAACCATATTGTCAGTGGCTCTTTCCACTTCTGATCTGCTCTAGCCTTTACTGTATCTCCACCTGGCTCCAAGGCATCTAGTACCAAGAACCCTACCCTGGGCGGATTTGGATTTGGTATCTCCAGTTACATTCTCAATCCTCAGGTTTTTTTCAATAGAATTTAACTTCAGTAGTTACTCTGATTCCTCAGGTCCCTTGTTTTAGCAGGAATCCTTACACTCCATGTCCAGTACCATAAAACTGAGTCTCAATCTTCTCATTGAATTAGTTCAACATTCCAGTCAGGTTGCCTCTAACACACACTCTCCCTGCAATCTACCCTGTGCACTATTAAAGCTCCACTTTTCACAATAACATCTTCTTACTAAAACATTAATGCATTTTTCCATTACCTCTCCCTCCTCAAATCTATTTGTTGTGGCATTTGATGTCAGTCAGGACCCCCAAAAGAGAAACAGAATAAGTATGAAATAATAAGAGATTTGGGGCTACATTATTGTAAACCTGGCTGGGTAGGTCAGAAATCTGAAACTGGACATTAGGAAGGATAGGCTGGTCTTCTCAGGCATAAACTGAAGCTGCTATCTGGAAGCAAAATTTCTTCATCCTCTGGGAAGTCATAGTTCTGCTATTAAGGCATTTCAACTAATTGAATTAGGTCTGCCCAGATTATCTAGGATAGTTTTCTTTATTTCTAGTTAACTCATTATAAACTTTGATCACATCTACAAAATGCCTTCACAGCAACACAAAGATTACTGTTTCATTGAATAAATGGGAACTATAGTCTAGCCAAGATTGAAACATAAAACAGACCATTATATCATCCAAACTGAATGCTGAATAAATAAATGAATGCAAAATCATTCACTTGCTACCTTTATAATTTCAAAGGATAAGCCATCATGACTAGGAAGAGAATGGAATTTGGAGAAGCTAAAAGCAACCAATTCTAACCCAGCACAAGAAATACCAGTTTCTTGTCCAGAAGAATTCCTCCACTACACCAAATGATCAGCTCATTATCTTCATGAATTTGCCTACATATTATACCTTTAGACCTTTACTCAGTATTACATCTCCACTGATTGGCTTTCCTACCCTGCAATCTAAATAACAGAATTCCTTCAAGGTTAAACCACATGCACAGGGAAGCTTGCTTAGATGGCAATTTGCTCTGGACTTCCATAGCAAGTAAGATTTACAGTACTAGTTCAGCAATCCCCATCCATGCCTTGTAAACTAAACTACAATAATGGGTCCATCTGCATTTTGTTTTCCTTAGATACATGTAGGTCAAAAATGATTATGACCACAATGATAGCTGCCAAAGAAAGAGAACAGTTTCATAAACTCCTCTATTTTTATAAAAAGGCTATCTCAATGGCAAAGAAAGCTGAAATAAGTGGAGAAACCAAAATATACTCTGTAGCCCAATGCAACCACCTCTTGGTGTGCAGTGGAATCTGTTTTGGCTGCAGCTGCTTTACGTTCATTTACTTTTTCCAGTTCTTTTCCTTTCCTCCCATTCTCACTGCGAATGATCAGTTCTCCAAGAAGCCATACTAATAGTGTTCAACAGATACAATGCATGAAGTTCTTAACCCAGCATTCTTAGCTCTGCTGCACTGCCTGACACTATGCTTTAGTAGGACTCATAATAGCAAGACCCAACTAGGGTTCTGTTACCTCAGATTGCTTATGTACTTCTCCAGAGATATGCTTAATTCCTGGTGATGTTGCTGAGAGTTATTTATAAAGGTAGGATTGAGAAATCATTCTCTACAGGCATTACAAATGACACCTCCTTTTAAAATTTTTTGTTTGTTTGTTCCTTTAGTGATTTAATCAAGTACTCAACTTAAATACCATTGATTCTAAGATATTAAAGCTGAAAATGCTATTTACATATTTTTATTATCCCGGCCATAACATGATGATCTTTGTGGTCTATCTCTTAGAATAGCTAGGCTCTAACTTACAACTAAGTTCTAGTATAAATTTAAACTTAGTCATTTCTTTAGAATGTGGAATGTCTTCTCCCATTGAAAGATGTTATTAAAGATGTTAATTACCTGAAATAGGCTAATAATCTCAAAGTGGACTTACTTCATTGTCTTAGGCTCAGCATATTATCAATATTTGGGTTTTTTGTTTGTTTCCAATAAACTCAACCGAAAATGCAGCCATCATTTTTAGCATAAATTTCACTTTGGAACACTAAGAACTTCCTACTAGGGAAGGCATTGGATAGCTATGTGGACATCCACTGGATGTTTATATGAAGTATGGTCACATTCTATATATTTTCTGAATGAATAAATACATTAATGAGTGAGCAGGTATTTTTTCTCCCGTATTACCATTACAGAAGAAAAAAGTTAATAATTGTGTCTTTTGGTATAAAGCAGCAAGAACCACAGGGAATTTGGGGTTACCTCCTCTTATTAAACATCTTACTTTGCTGAAATAAATTAAAAAAAAAACCTAACCTTTCCTTGACATTGCATGGATAAACTCTCACAAACTTCAGGCCATTGAAGATGAGGTGTTGGTATGATGGAAACTGTCTATATTTAAATAATCCGTTCAAATGAAGACTAGCAATAAAGATTGTACCAGGAGACCTGACCCTGTTCGTCCTTCCAAAAATCTCAGATCTCTTTCTGTTTCCTTTTCAGAAGACTTGAATAAAAATTGTAGAACACTTAAAAATATACACTCAGCTGGAAAAAGAAGATAGAGAAAACAAGGGAAAGTTTCCTTGCTTGGTGCAAGGGGTAAGAAATGCTTGTCTTCTACATATAAAGCCCAGAGACTAATTACATTAAAGGCATACTCCGTAATACCATTTAATAATTTTTTTCAAGGATACTTATGAGTAATTTTAATATATACCTTTTAACCTATACCTCATGTTCCATTATACATAATTATTCTGCTTGCTTATTATACCCTTTAAATTACAATGATTAATCATACACACTGCATAATTGTGAAAAATGATTAATCATTGTTGTTTTATTATTTAATTATACTACATATTTCATTTTAACTAGAAAATGCAAAGTGCTTTAACTCATGGAGTAACCACACTGTTATATGGGTAATAAGCCTGGATTTTATTATAGGTAAAGGAATTAAGGTCCAAGTTAAGTGACTTACCCAAGGTAAAACAAGAATATTCTTTATCCTTGGTCTGCATGAAGAAGAGCTTAGAATGCAAAACTTTAAGCCATTTTTTTATGAAACCAAACCAAGGAAAAGTAACAGGTTTTTCTTTCCAATGAATAATATCATTACTCTTAAAGAACATGTGTTCTTCTTTTCCATAATCATATGGTCCAAAAGGGGAGAACAGGGTCCATGAGTTTACCACCTATTGACATTAAGCCTGGTGCAATACAGCTATCACGCCCCAGCCTCTGACCCTATACAGTTTCATAGAATCCTGGGATTGCTCCAGAATGTCTTATCTCATAATGGTCTCCAGATATTGTGCCCAGATGGCAGTATCAGAGACCTGTGATCCAGAACACAAATATACCATCTTTTCTTTTTATTATAATATCCAATCATAATATAAAATGGAAAGAGAAAAAGATCTTGGAATTATTTTTTTTTAAATGTTTTATTTATTTCTAGGAGAGAGAGAGAGAGAGAGACAGCGTGAGCAGGGGAGGGTCAGAGAGAGAGGGAGTCACAGACTGAAACAGGCTCCAGGCTCTGAGCTGGCAGTCAGCACAGAGCCCGACGCGGGGCTCGAACCCACGAACCGCGAGATCATGACCTAAGCGAAAGTCGGACGCTTAACCGACTAAGCCACCCAGGCGCCCCATCTTGGAATTATTTTAAATCACAAGGCAGCTTTCTCTATTCCCAAAAAAAGTAGTTAGGAGCTCCTTGGTGGCTCAGTTGTTTAAACTCTTTGGTTAACCTCATTTTGGCTTAAGTTACGATTCCTCAGTTGTGAGAATTGCACTCATATCAGCTCCATGCCCAGCCTGCTTAATATTTTCTCTCTCCCCCTCTCTCTGGCTCTCCTTCAACCAACCAAACAAACAAAAAAGTAGTTAAATATCCTCTTGAGTGAACTGCATCTGGTTTAGTTAAATCCATTGGTAGGTCTTTTGTTTATTTTTTTTATCTTTTGGTTATTTTAAAAATTAAAACTCAAATGGGGTGTCTTGGTGACTCAGTGGTTTCACCTCAGGTCATGATCTCCTGGTTCGTGGGTTTGAGCCCTGTGTCAATTCTCTCTCCCTCTCTCTGTACCTCCCCCTGCTCCCACTCTCACTCTCTCAAAATAAATATTTAAAAAACGATAAATAAAAGAATAAAAATAAAAACTCAGGCCTCAACTAGGAGAAAAGACAGAAAAACAAGTGAACAAATCAGTCTGTTTTAATCTCTTATATAATAGTCATATTCATAATCCTGAGAAAGTCTAATTGCTCATGATTAGAATACAGTGCCACAATTTTAATTGTAGGGAGGGAGGATGAGGCAATTAATATGAGATATTTGGCTGAAGGAGTTTGCAAGAACTCTGCTAGTTTCTGTTGATTATAGGTAGAGCACCTTGATTAATATCCCCACCAAAACTCTACATACACAGTGAGTGGAAAACATTCTGAAGTAGAATGAAAAGTTGAAAGAAAGGGAAAATACATGTTGAGCAGGAAAAATTAAAAACAGACGTCCACCATGGAATCTAATCAACATATTGATATTTTTAAAAAACCCTTTGGTAACTAGAAGTTAATATGACTTCAAAATTTAGAGTTATATGTTTACATGTGTGTATATCAAAATTTACAAACTGGAAAGATTTAGCTCAGTTATTCCTCACACTACGTCTTAATAAAGAGACTTGGGAAAATTCAGCTAATATATTTTTATTTGAAGAAAAACATTAAAAACAAAGGATCATATATATAGGATAGACAAACTTGATGGTAACTTTTTTTTCCTGTTACGTGTTTCAAATAACAAATTCCCTAAGGTGAGTATTTCTTAAAGTATCAAAAAATCTTTATTATGCATAGCCTTCTTACATGCTCTCACAATTTGTCCCATTTACAGTTCTGACTGTATACAACAGACTCAAGAAATAATCCTTCTATTTGATGTTTCTGGATCAGACATCTAACTGCAGATACCATGGTTACAATGCCAAGTGTTAGGTATGAAATTGTAGACTTTAAAATGCAGCAAAATTGATATATTGGCTTTTTAGGACACTCAGCCACATCTGCACTAGATCACGTGTGTGTGTGTGTGTGTGTGTGTGTGTGTGTGTGTGTGTGTTTTAGTGTTTGATTTCTTTCTGAGAGAGAGAGAGAAAGAGAGACAGAGTGAGCAGGGGAGGGTCAGAGAAAGAGGGAGACACAGAATCTGAAACAGGCTCCAGGCTCTGAGCTGGCTGTCAGCACAGAGCCCAACTCGGGGCTCAAACCCAAGAATTGTGAGATCATGACCTGAGCCGAAGTCAGACGCTTATCTGACTGAGCCATCTAGGCTCCCCTAGATCACATATTTGTTTATGAAGAAACAGTTGTCTGTAAAGTAAGGTGATATAAACCATTAATTATAGATTGAAGCCAGGAAATAAGGAAAAAGATGATTATTTATATAACCCAGTCCCTTACCAGAATGTTGCGCAGTGCAAAAGCTAATAAAACTGCTCTAATAACTTTGAATCCAAAAGGTAATTTACATTTTATTAGGTGGATGATATTTGAAATTGTTTGTTGCAGAATATTAAAAAGAGGGGAAATAAAGAGAGAAAGAGACAGAAGCTTGAATTAGAAATGAGATTCATGATTTTCCTTTTGGTCCACAGAATAGCAACTGTCTGTACTGCATTATAACTTCATACAATTTCCCATCAGGTTGTCTGAAAATTGACTCCTTAAATGTGATGATGCTAAAAAATGGTGTCTAAGAAAAGAAAGATTTATTTTTTTAACGTTACTATCTCCTGCAGCATTTTACTAATGAGATACACAATAAAATTACATCACTCATGCATTATTTAACATCACCCCCCACACACAGATTTCCATAGCTTGATTTTAGATGACTCACATGCCTGAAAATGGCCCTAGGCATTTTAAATTTTGAATATAAATCACCTATATAGCTTTAGATTATTATTTTAAATAAAACACGCAATTCTCCAGACCCAATGTTATATGAAAGAAAATATGCATTTTTTCACAATTATAACTTTATTTCCATATTGTAACATTTCATTTGTTCATTGAACAAATTTTTGAGTGTCAACTGGTATACGATCCCATGACCTTAATGTATGATATTGTTTAATTAAATAAAGAAATCATTACTCCTAGAATATTCCATACCTCCCATGCAGGCAACTGATAGAAATACTTTGATAACTTGTTGACATAAGCTAAAATATTTACAGAAATAAGTTACCCATTCCACACTTAAAATGACCCAGGACTTTAACATTTGAGTTACAGAGGGATATATATATTTATGTGTCTAAGTTATGTAATTAAGCGGATTTGTACACCGTGCTGGAGTTACCTTATTCTGGCTCAAGAGAACTGTACAAGCACCTCTTTTCAAATCCACGTTGTTATAATGTGAAATTGCTGGCTTCAAATTGGTCATGGTGGAAGTATTTACACCAGAGAAACTGTAAATGCAGCAAACCAATGCTTTCTTTGTGCTTGTTTTCTTTGTGGATTTCAGAGACCCAGCTGAAGAGATCCACACCACTGGATTTATATTTTGTTTATAGAATTACACACACACAAATAAAGTGGTCTTATAAGAGCAACAATTTTTTTCAAATTTTTAATGTAGTAGGAAATGTGGTAAAATAAGTTTGTATTTAGAAAAATGCATAAATTATACTATATTTGGCATTTACTTTAAAATAATATACCCCCCCCCAAAATGAGTTGGCAGGAGAATACAGTACAGATTTTAAAAGCTGGTAACAATATTAAAATTTAAAAAGAATTAATGTTTATTTATTTTTGAGAGACAGAGCAAGTGAGGGAGGGGCAGAGAGAGGAGACACAGAGTCCAAAGCAGGCTCCAGGCTCTGGCTGTCAGTGCAGAGCTCGATGCAGGGCTCAAATTTACAGGCTGTGAGATCATGACCTGAGCCGGTTGGATACCCAACTGACTGAGCCACACAGATGCCCCAAAATATTTATATTTTTAAAGTTTGTTGACTGATATGTATGTTCACTTGTATTTTGTTTTATTCATGAAGCTTTCCATTAAAAGATTTTAAGAATAATAAAAAGCAAATGTTTGTATATGTATATATTTATTTATATACTTTTTTTTTTTTTAAGAGACAGCATGAACAGGGGAGGGTCAGAGAGAGAGGGAGACACAGAATCCGAAGCAGTCTCCAGGCTCCAAGCTAGCTGTCAGCACAGAGCCTGACGCGGGGCTCGAACCCACGAACCGTGAGATCATGACCTGAGCCAAAGTTGGACTCTTACCTGACTGAGCCATCCAGGCACCCCTATTTATATACTTTTTAAAAGTTTATTTATTATGATAGAATTGAGAAACATACTCATATTAATTGCAGCTGTACAACATAGTGATTTGACATTTGTATACATTGTGAAATGGTCACCACAAGTCTAGTTACCTATGTTATTTTACATAGTTGATACAATGTTATTGACTATACTCCCCATGGTGTATATTACATCCTCCAGACATATTTTTTAATTGTAAGTTTGTACATTCTGATCCTATTCACCAGTATCATCTCCATCCCCACCAACACCCCTCTCCTCTGGCAAACACTAATCTGTTCTCTGGATCTATTGGTCTGGTTTTACTTCCTTGTGGTTTGTTTTTTAGATTTGCATGTAAGTAAAATCATGCTGTAGCTGTCTTTCTCTGTCTTATTGTACTGCACATACACCCTCAAGGTCCATCCATGTTGTCACAAGGTGTAATTCTTTTCATGGCTGAGTAGCATTCCACTGAATATATATACCACTTCTTTATCCATTCATTTTAGGAACATTTAGATTATTTCCCTGAGTTGTGTTGTAAATAATGTTTCAATTAACATAAGGGTGGCATACATGTTTTCAAATTAGTGTTTTTGTTTTCTTTGAATAGATACCAAGTAGTGGAATTATGATAGCTCTATTTTTAATTTTTTGAGAAATCTCCATACTACTATTTTCCATAGTGACTGCACCAATTTATATTCCCACCCACAGTGTACAGTTTTGTTTTGGTTTGGTTTTTTTCCCCAACATCCTCAGCAACACTTGTTATTTACTTTTTGATAACAACCATTCAGCCAGGTATAAAATGATATCTCATTGTGCTTTGATTTGTATTTCCTTGATGATTGGTAATGTTGCGCATCTTTCCATGTGCCAGTTAGCCATCTGTATCTCTTTTTTAGGAAAAACATAGTTATCTATTGAGATTCTACTCATTTTCTAATCCCATGAAGGCAATTGACAGAAATATTTTGGGAATATTGAAGTTTTTGTTGCTCTTGTTACTGAGTGGTAAGAGTTCTTTATATATTTTGTATATTAACTCCTTATAGGATACAGGATTTGCAAATAGCTTCTCCCATTCGGTAGTTTGTCTTTTCCTTTAGTTGATGGGTTTCCTTCAATATGCCAGAGATTTTTGGTTTGATGTAGTCCCATATGCTTGTTTTTGCTTTTGTTTCCTGTGCCAGGGGAGACAGATTTAAAAAACAAAATTACTAAAACTAACTTTTTGCCTATGTTTATGGTTTCAGGTCTTGTTTTCAAGTCTTATTCAAGTCTTCAACTGATTTTAAGTTGATTTTTGTATATGTTGTAACACAGTTGTCCAGTTTCATTCTTTGACATGCGGCTGTCTAGTTGTGGATGTCTCAGCATCATTTACTGAAGAGACAATCCTTGGGGTGCCTAGGTGGCTTAGTTGGTTGAGTGTCTGACTTTGGGTTAGGTCATGATCTTGCAGTTTGTGAGGTCAAGTCCTGTGTCAAGCTCTGTGCTGACAGCTCGGAGCCTGGAGCCTGCTTCAGATTCTGTGTCTCCCTCTCTCTCTCCTCCTCCCCTGCTCATGCTCTCTCTCTTTCTCTCTCTCAAAAATAAACATTAAAAAAAAGAGAAGATAGAGTCCTTTCTCCATTGTATATTCCTGGCCTCCTTCATCATAGATTAATTAACCATATATGTATGGGGTTTATTTCAGGGTTTTCTACTCCGTTCCATTGACCTATGCATCTGTTTCTATGCCCAAACCATACTGTTTTGATTACTATGGCTTTGCAGTATAGTTTTAAATAAGTGAGCATGATTCCTCCAGCTTGTTCTTCTTTCTCAAGACTGTTTTGGCTCCTTAGAGTCTTCTGTTGGTTCCATACAAAGTTTAGAATCACTTGTTCTAGTTCTGTGAAAAATGCCATTGGGGTTTTGATAGGAATTGCACTGAATATGTAGATTTCTTTGGATACTATGGAATTTTAATAATATTAATTCTCCCTATCCATAAGCACAGAATACATTTCTACTTATTTGTATCTTCAAAAATTTTTTTTACCAATATCTTATAGTTCTCAATATACAAGTCTTATACTTACTTGGTTAAGTTTATTCTTAGGTATTTTATTCTTTTTGATGTGTTTACAAATAGGTTTTCTTTACTTCTCTTTCTGATGGTTTGTTATTAGTATACAAAAACACAACAGATTTTTACATATTAATTTTACATCCTGCCACTATATGAGTTCATTTATTAGTTCTAACAGTTTTGGGTTGGAGTCGTTAGAGTGTTCTGTACACAATATCATGTCACCTGTAAATAGTAAAACTTTTACAGCCCTTCCAATATATATACACCTTTTATTTATTTTTCTTGCTTAATTGCATAGGACTTCCAATACTATATTGAAGTGGGAGAGTGGGCATTCTTATTTCTGATCCTGCAGGAAAAGATTTTGGCTTTTCAGCAGTGAGTATGATATTAGCTGTGGGTTTGTCATATATGACCTTGATTACGTTGAGGTACATATATACCCACTCAACATCATAAGTGGATGTTGAAGTCTATCAAATGCTTTTTTTGAATCTATTGAAATGATCATATGATTTTTATCTTTCATTTGTTAATGTGGTATACCATATCAATTTATTTGCTAATGTCGAAATATCCTTGAATCCCTGGAATAAATCTCTCTAGATTGTGGTGAAAGATCCTTTTAATGTACTGTTGAATTTGATTTGGTAATATTTTGTTGAGGAATTATGGGTCTCTGTATGCTGTTTGTATATACATATACACGTCTTCAGAGACATCAAAAGACTTTTTCCAAGTTGTGCCTCCTTCTTACAATCTTAGACTGGCCATTTCATAAAAGGAGCATGTTGATATTCTGAAATTCTGTAAAAGTTATCAAATACAAAAAGAATCACAGCAGTGATCTGTAATGAAGATGATGATGGTGGTGGTAACATAGAGGTCTGTATTCTGTATGACAGAGAGTCACATAAATTCATGAAGATTCATATAGTAATGATTGAGAACTGAAAACACTGTGCTAATAGCCCTATGCTGCCCTTAAATGAGTGCATAACTTTTCCACTGACCTCAGTAGTATGTCATTGGAAGAAAAAGTGCATGTGAAATGCAGTTGGTATCGGGAACGGCAGAGCCTCTCGGACAGCGTGTCTCTGCAGTAATGCAGATTGGAGGAAGCTGTCACAGGTTAAACCAATTATTCTACACTAAGCTTAATTGAGGAATAATTTATAGACGGCAAGAAATGTTAATTGAACAATGAATCACTTAGACTGAAGGATAAAATACATGTGGATTGATCACTAGAAAGCAAACAAAAGATTGAAAAGAGCTTAGGAGGACTTGAGTACCTTGAAACTTAAAGCCACTAAATAAAGAACTTCATGACAGGACTATCAAACACTGGAGAAAGAAACTAAAAGAGGTTGTCAAATCCCAGTGCATGCCCTGGATGTAACAGATGTTTGTGTTTATGTTCAATTACTTCATGCAAGTAGAGTACTGGACTAGGAGAATTCTAGAGTATTTTTAAACAATGTTCTTTGAATACTTATTCCCCCTTAGGCACATTACCCACAAGAAATTAATACAGCTGTCATTTCAATGGTTGATACATACTAGTGTGGTGGGCATTAGTTAATTCCCTACAAAGCTCAAGAAGCTACTCAGGCTACATTTAAGGGGATGGCTGATGAGAGACAGGAGTTATACCTGATCATCAGCTCAGTAGAAATTGGTACAGAATTAAACACAAAGCTAGTGCAATGCCAGAAGGGAATTCTGGTCAAACAGTGTTTATGTCACACTAAATTGTGTGACAAGATTAGGAGAAGGAAAGTTAATAGCAAAACACTCAATTGAGTTAGGATCTGTCATCATACCTGTATGCCATTGAAAATATTGTATTTATCTAACAGAAATCTTTATTACTTTTTGAAGCAGAGACTTATTCAGAAACTTTGATATTTTTGTTCACTTTTAAAGTAATATGGTGTAACTTGGTCACCATCTTCCAGTTCTCTAACTCTCTAAGTTCTATGGCTTCTGGTAAAATAATCTGAAAGCCTGACTTTAGCCTTTAGTTGATGTTAGAATGGAAGATTTCTTGAGCCCTGTACATCCCCTGGGAGACAGCACAGAGTGGTAGAGAGGAGTTAGCAGTCAGACAAAATTCTGAGTCTGCCCCTGCTTAGCTCCTAACTATAAGCAATACTACATCTAATTTTCAGCTTCCTGATCGTCTTTGAATCTCAGATTACCCTTCATCAGTTTGTTGTGGAGATTAAATGAGTAATAAAAGTAGACTGTGCAATGCTTGGCACATAACAGGAAAAAAAAAATAGCTGAGAGTCCTTTTCTCCTTTCCCGTCTGTGGTACTAGATTTCTTCAAACAAAAATCTCAAGTGGCTAAACTAGGTAATTTATGGGAAAACAATAACTTTTTCTATTTTGAATAATTTACTATTATAAATTATTGAGAATGCATCACCAGGACCATCTAGCTAACTCTTCCTGAACAGACGAAGACATATGTACTCCCATTAAAATTCTTTTAAAGTTAGGGGCGCCTGGGTGGCTTAGTCGGTTAAGCATCCGACTTTCGCTGAGGTCATGATCTCGCGGTTCGTGGGTTCGAGCCCCGCGTCGGGCTCTGTGCTGACTGCCAGCTCAGAGCCTGGAGCCTGTTTCAGTCTGTGACTCCCTCTCTCTCTGACCCTCCCCTGCTCACGCTGTCTCTCTCTCTCCTATAAATAATAAAAAAAAAAAAAAATTCTTTTAAAGTTAAAAAAAATCCAATAAAAAATTCCAAAAGAAACAAAAACTAAAATCACAGAAAATGTAATTTTTAATCGTGTAGTTTTCTTAACTTTCAAAGTTTGGTCTTCCCCACACCCCACCCCCACTATAGTTTTCTGTAAGGTTGGCCTCAATTTAGTGACTGTTTTTACTCTGGGATGTGATGACCTTATTTTTATGGAAAATTGCTTTGAATTTTCTTAAGGTAACAGCTATTCAAGCGTAAACACACACTGTAATTTGTTTTTGGCTTTTGTTTTGCCAGGAGAGCTTTTGCATGTTTTCAGAAAGCATCTTTCCCTTTCACTGCTTGTTTTTCCTAAGAGATCACACTGGCAGTGTTATTTTATGTGTTACTTTATGCTTTGTGATTTTTCTGTGATTGACTTCTTGCACTTAAAGCTAAAGGGATTTACTGATGTTAACTGAGGTTGTTTCTTTCCCATGAAAGCTCAAGCTTTAACTAGGCAAATCGCAGATTGATAAGGATGCTTCACATTCTATACTGCATCAGGATATGCATAGGACTTTACAGCAAGAATTTTGGAAAACAGTCAGGAAAAGTTAAACACACATTTGTTAACATCATTCTTAAGCTTGCTACATATTTCCAGAGTTTGTTGAGAATATACTTCGTGACCCCTAAAAATCATAATAAATTGGCTAATTTTCCTTGTGCCATTATTGCCTCATTCTAACATGAAAGATCTAAACTAGATGAGAAAATGACTTAATATGAAAACTTGTATCTAATATAAAGTGTCTTTAGTATTATTATCCAGCCTCCAAAAAGGGCCGATAATCCCTGTCTCCTGATATTTATGTCCCTGTGTAGTGTCCTCCCATATTAAATAGGACTGGTTTATTTAACCTACAGGATATTACGGAAAAGATGGTGTGTGATTTCCAAGGTTAGATGATAAAATATACTACAGTTTATGTCTTGATCTCTTCGGGATCATCTGCTCTACAAGAAGCCGGCTTCTATGACAGGAGCACAAGAACTGAGACACAAGAAGTCCTAAGATATACAGAAATCTTGATTGTAGCCTCATAAGGGACTGAGCCAGAATCAACCAGTTACCCCATTCCCAAATTTACGACCCACAGAAACTGTCCAAGATAATAAATCACTGTTTTTGGCATTGGCCAGTAAGCTTTAGAGCAATTTTTTATAGTTAACAAATAGGAAATGGTGGTTCATTCATTCATTCATTTATTCATCCAGTGTTTATAGATTATCTTGTACCAGGCACTGTACTAGAAAGTTGGATATAAAAACAAACAAGCAGGGAATTCACAGACCAAAAAAACATGTAAAAATAAAACCAAAAAATGCTTTTCTTGGCATACTGTGTTGTAATGACTTTGACTGTAAAAGCTTCATTGCTGTAATTCTTTAATCTATGATTAAGTAGCATTTATAAAATCCTTGGGCAAACACAAAGTAGAAGGGAAGAAATTTCCCTCAGTAACCTGGATAAATGCATTGTGATTATTATAACTTTCATTTTCTTTCAAAATGAATCCAAGCTAAGTAATATGATCCAAAGCATGTCTGATGATCAGAGTCAAATGTCCAATCCTTGAGCAGAAGATTTTCCATTCCATGACCCAAACCAAAGCTCCTTACCTTAGCTTCCCTCTTCACCAGAGAGACAGGCCAAGCGAAGGTATCACAATTAGTTAGCAGGAATAGGAAAAGCAAATGCAAACAAAACAAAATGCAGAGAACAAACAAAGTTATCATTATATAAATGATGCATGTCTTACTAAATTTTGAAACCCTCTGTAACAAGTTAAAATAGTTATATAAATCTGAGTTTCAAGAATTACAGAGGGTTATGCTCAAAGACACCAAACTGATCACTAGTCTGATCAATGCATTTTATAGATATAGCAAAAGCTACAGATAAAATACCTTACTATAAGTCACAGAATTAGTTAAATAACTTACTATAAGTCACAGAATTAAGAAGCAGAAATACAACACAGAGTTTCAATGCAGATCATTTTCTAAACACCTTAAGTGGCATCTTTGGCAGCTTCAGATCACAAGTAACAGAAATGTGGCTGAACCCACTGCTCTGTAAATTCTAATTTATGTTGATGCCATAGACTCCCCGTTGTTCCGTTAGTAGGAATGTCAAATGTCTATGTGAGACACAATATACAAAAAAGTAAAATAATTTTTCTTATCTCACAAAAAAGAGACAATCTTGTGAATTTGACAATGTCACTTCAGAAAGCTGTATATTCCTTCAAAACTACACTTTAGAGAGCATAAAGAATAGAGATCTTGCCACAGGGCAATAAGGCCCTAAAGTATAACTTTTCAAACAGGAGTTGTTCCCATGTTTAGAGTAAAAAAAAAAAACCTATAGAGCTGCTAAAAATGAGATGCTAGAACTGGGTGTGCTTTGATATTCAAAACTTTTTCACAGGAAAAACTAACGGAGTCTGACAATAGCATCTGTCAGAGTCTTTTACTATTCGATATTGCTAAGAACTCATTATTCCATTTATTAATCTAATAAAAAAGATAATAATCTTCACTTTTTCTTTAAAATAAACAAACTAAACCACCCTCAGAGTAGCTTTATTTACAGACCAATTATAACTCACCTTTCCTTTAAGTCCACTTAAAATTTGATAATTCTACCTTATGTTTATAGCCATGCATGACTTAACAAGCAAAAGGTTTCCAAGTGCTCAAAAATAGCTTTTGTGAATCTAGTAAATTAAACTTAGGTACTCAAATTATTTTGATTACTTCAATATACATTTTTTGTATTAAAATTACAAGCCTAAAATCAATTGTGTATTTTAAATTGTAAATTTTAATCTAATAAAATCTCAAATACTCTAATATCTCAAATTCTCTTAAATGTTACGAATATTTAAAATGCCAATTACATATGTTACTCTTAAACCTACCACCAAAATGTGAATACGTTAGGTTTTATTTATTTTCTCATTTCTATTTTCAATTCTAACCTTTCCATACTGACAAGATACTTATCTAATAAGGACACATTTTGATACTCTCAGATGTGTTGGTTGCTATCACCCTAAGCTGGGGTTACTTATGAGCCATTAAATGGTAAGATATTGGGAGGGAAGGGCTACATATATCTAGAGTGATACTTTCTCCATTAAAGACATATACAGTGAGTCATTTTTCATATTCATTTTCCTAATGAAGAAGGCAAAGTAGATACTTTTCAGATAGGATGTTAACGCTCATGAGTTAAGATTTTATAATTAAAATCTTATTTCATTATATAACTATGTACTGGTAATATTGAAAATAACTTTCTTTACTGAATTTCTGAGTTTCTCATTTCCTCGCTTATGTTTATTTTTCATATTTACAATTAAGGTTATGTTAACGACATTCAATTGTATTTTCCATATGTTATATAACTTTGGTGATATGCAGCTCTAATATTAGCAAATGAGAAGTGGAAGAGAGGTTTGTAAAAGAATCAATATGGGAGTGCAGAAAACAATTATACAACTGTAAGATTTTTTGTACATTTAATACTAATATTGGGCCCCACCTCCTGGAATGGTTGAGCAGAGTTGGTTACCTGCGAATGCTTATGAGACACTTTGCCACAATTAGATCAGTAAAAGAGAAGACATGTTGTTTCATACATTCTTCCTACCATTCTTTTTTACTGGATAGATTTCCTTATTTATATTTTTTATAATTCTCATAAGCACACATATCTATTTAGCTTGTGAATTTAACCTTTTATTGAAAGGAATTTTTATAAAATTAAATACTGTCTCAGGGGTAAGAAGAAAAATTTGGAAATTAAATAATAGATAATAGAAAGGTTTTATTTCTGGTGCCATGTCAGTGACAAGGAACAATTTCTTAAAAAGAGATAGTCATGGTAAGAACGTTATCCTGAAAAATAAGACACTTTAAATACCAAATAAGCACTCAACAGAGCTGTGTACTTCCGTCTAATACTAGTTTATTATGACTAGCAGTCATAATAAAGTAACACAAACTGAGGACTTAAAAGAGTAGAAATTTCCATGTAGTTCTAAAGACTGAAATCAAGGTGTCAGCAGAGTCATGATCCCTCTGAAAGCACCAGGGAAGGATGTTTGGGGTCTCTCTCCCAGCTGGTGGTAGCTCCTTGGCTGTGGCAGTATAACTGCAATGAAATTCTCCCTGTGCACCTGTCTCTGTGTCCAAAATTTCCCTTTTCATAAAAACACTAGTCATGTTGGATCAGAGCCCATCCTAAAAATGTCATCTTCACTAATTACATCTGCAATAACCTCATCCTCAAACAGGTCACATTCTGAGATTCTGGTAGTCAGGACTTCAATATAAGAACTTTGAGGGGGACACAATTCAAGTCTAACAGCAGAAGGACCTCAGGACTATTTGTGACTGAAAGGGAGCAAGTGACAAGTCATCATTACTCTGGGAGTGTGACAGCTTGAGACTTGAGATTTAAGTGTCCTTCTTGGTGGTGAAATATCTAATGCAGGGGTGCTGGAGATGTTATTGAGACACAAGTCACTGACTCAAATGTGAGATGATATTTAAGATTCCCGATAGCAGTAATTCAAAATACTTTTTCCATAAATGCAAGAAAATGTTTTCATATTAGAGAAAGAGTTGAAGAGATAGAAAGTTTTTCTGAGGATAATCTTATTGCCTCCAATTCTCAGCCCTGTCCTAACAGAGGTTATGACCCCTAGTGAAAGAGATTTCTCTACCCTTTTGGCTTATATAGTTCTGAAAGTAGGAAGTGGTCACACTAAGAAAAAGAACTATAATTATCTACCATTTGACCTAATAAAGCAGATAATTAAACTAAGATAACTCAGACTTCCAGAAGATGATTTGTATCCAAAGTGTAAATACCATGATTTGCCAAAAACTGAATTCTATCATTATATTATTATATTATTTTTATTCAATGATCTGTTTCATCTTGCTAAACCAAGAGAAAAGAAAGACATACTACATTTTGATTCAAGAGTTAGATCATCTGCTTCTACCTCAACCTAAGGACTAGAGTTCCCTGTTCTACCCATTCCCCCAAATACGTTTTTACAATATGTTTTTATATCTTTGTCATAACTTAAGTTGACAACCTTAGACTTGCTCTCTTCAGACCACTACACATATTACTATCAAAGTCTCCATCATGTCAATAAAAAAGCATTTATTCTAGGAACTTATGAAAAAATCAGAGTAAATTACAATTGCTGTAACATTAGACTCTCCTGTGCAGCAGAAAATACCTAGTGTCTTATGGATTGGGAAAGGTTCAATGCTCAAATGCTCATGGACTAGAAGAATTAATATTGTTAAAATGTTTATGCTACCTAAAGCAATCAACAGATTCAATGAATTCCCTATCTAAGCTCCAAAGGCATTTTTCAAAGAACTAGAACGATGATTCTAAATTTTTATGGAACCACAAAGGAACGGTCCTTAACAGTCTTGTGAAAGAACAAAGCTGAGGTATCACACTCTCTGATTACAAGCTGTACTACAAAGCTATAGTAAACAAAACAGTATGGTACTGGCATAAAAGCAGACACACAGATCAATATAATAGAGAACCCAGAAATAAATCTAAACTTATTTGGTCAGTAAATTTACAACAAATGAGGTGACAATATATAATGGAAAAAGGACAGCCTCTTCAATAAATTATGTTGGGGAAAAATGGACAGCAACATGCAAAAAGTAACTAGACCACCACCTTACACCATACAGAAAACTCAATTCAAAATGAATTAAAGACTTGAATTTAAGACCTTAAACTATAAAATCCTCGAAGAAAACATGGTAGGCTCCTTGACACCAGTCTCATTGATGTTTTTTTGAATCTCTCTCCCAAAGCAAGGGAAACAAAAGAAAAATAAACAATTGTTAATACATCAAACTAAAAAGCTTTTGCACAGCAAAAGAAACCAACAAAAAGGAAAGGTAATTTACTGAATGGGAGAAAATATTTGTAAATTATGTATCTGGATAAGGGGTTAATATCTAAAATATATAAAGAACTCCTATAAGTAAAAAAATAAATAAATAAATAAAACATGGGCATAAGATAGATCTGAATAGACATTTATCCAAAGAAGACATACAGATGGGGAATGAAAATCAAAACCACAATGAAATATTACTTTAAATCTGTTAAAATGGCTATTATCTAAAAGGTAAAAAATAATAAGTGCTGGGGAGGATGCAAAGGAAAGTGAACCCTTATACAATGTTAGTGGAAATGTAAATTGGTACAGCCAGTATGGAAAGCAGTATTGAGGTTCCTCGAAAAATTAAAAATGAAACTACCATATGATCCCGCTATTCCATTTCTGGGCATTTATCTAAAGAATAAAAAAATAGCAATTTGAGAAGATATGCACCTCTATGTGCATCACAGCATTATTTACAATAGTTAAGACATGGAAACAACCAAGTGTCAATTTATGGATGAAACAATAAACAAATGTGATAAATGCATAAACACACACACACACACACACACTATATATATATATATATATATATATATAAAATACACACATACATACCTGTACACAATGGAATACTACTCAACTGTAAAAAAAGAAAAGAGGGAAATCTTGCCATTTGTGACAACACGGATGGATCTTGAGGGAATTACATTAAGTGAAATAAGTCAGACAGAGAAAGACAAATACTGTATGATTTCACTTATTTGTGGTATGTAAACAAAACAAAACTCATAAATAAAGAGAACAGATTGGTAGTTACCAGATAGGAAGCGTTTGGGGGTGTAGGCAATATGGGTGAAGAGATTCAAATTACATGTTGATAGATGGTAACTAGATTTATGGTAGTGATCACGTTGCACTGTATATATGGAGAATTATAATGTTGTACACCTGAAAATTAAATAATGTTATATGTCAATTTCACCTCAATAAAAAACTTATCAAAACAAAGTTAAAATATTACGGAAAAAAATAAGTATGTGTAAAGTAGAAGCTTTACCCAGAGAAACATAAATTAAATTTTGCTGATGTCTAGATGTGACAACTTCTATAGAACTCATTCTATCAGGTTTTCTTAAACAGTTTGTAAATAACTGAAATGGCTATATTAATAAAATTTATATCAAAATTTGGAGAATTTCTAAAGAACTTCTGAAAAACTAAGTGGTTTTTACATCTAAGTGATTTAATATATCTAGTCTGTATTAAATCCAGCCCTTTTTAACTCTAAAAAAAATACCTAGAAGTCTATTCTTCTCCTCAGGGCTTCCCAACTTCTCACCTAATTTTACTGACAATCCTTTAGTAAGAGCAATTACCATTCCAAACTTAAAGCACCTGTACAAGGTAGACTGACTTGAAGAACTCTGACATATTAAAGAATGCAACAGCCATGTCCTCAATACAGCAAAGCAGAGCTCTATTTCAGAAACAGTTATAAGCTCTTCTAATATTACAAGCATCTTCTTCCCAAGAACTGAGAATCTGATCACATCAACTTCAATTTCATTCCTGCCTCTTATTAACTATTCTTATGACCTTATTGTGTAACTGGATGAGGCTTAGTGGACAGTACTTTTTATCTAAGTTGGCCGTTCCAGTCTTTGGTTTGAATGTCTGCTTTGCCAAATGTTAGATTGTAGTTGTGTAAGTACATTTACTATAGATTTAGATCTTCTGTCCTTTCTGGATTTCTGGGAAAATCTAGGCTTTGTCTCACCTGCACTGTAAAACCAGAAGGCTACCAGAAATTTGGATTTGGGACTGGTGCTCTGCTGCCCCCTACTGGTCCTAGGCCACACTTTACATAGAAAAACAATCTTGTCAAAAGCCAAGCATTTCTCAAGGAATTATTGAGCCCAATCAAAGATCTACAAAGTTGACTAATAAGAGAAAAGTACTAACATACATTGAGAACTTATATTCCTGAGCACTATTCTAGGCCTTTTGTACATATTTATAATTTAATCATCTTGACTTCTTTGTGAGATAATTGTTATAACTCACTAGATAAATGGTTTGAAGGGAGAACTGGAGAGATTAAATGATGTGCCTACTAAATTAAGCATATGTCATACTTGGGTTTTAATTTTGTTTTACAGATGTTTGTACCTGATTTGCTCTGACTTAGGACACATGTTCACCAACTCCATTGGCTCTGAGTAAATTCTCAAATGCTCAAAATGCCATTTTATCATTCTCAATTATAGGGTTAAAACTCAGGTCCTGAAAGCAGTTCAAATTATGTTTTCTCTACTGTTGTTAGACATAGAGCAATGCTACAATAGAAAATGAACATTGGATGTGAAGTTCAAAAGCCTGGATATAAATGTCAGGGCTCCTCCTTGAGCAAGTCATATGACTGCCTGGAGTCAGTTTCCTCAAATGTAAACAAGAGGACACTGTTCTGTCTGTCCCAATGAGGTGTTGTTCAGATTGTACACACAACACTGAGAATTTAGCTCAACAGAAGTACCTGGACCTCTTACATATCCCATTCTAGATTCCCTAATGCATATATGCATGCTAATTTTATTAAGGATCACAGGTTACACATGAAAGAAAGAACACTAAAATTTCCTATTGAACAACATTGTTTATATTTTAAAATTCAAATATATTATTATATTGTGTTGTGTTATATTATATTAATCAATACACAAAGAAAAATGTAAACAGGAGAAAGAAAAATAACTATTGATCCAAGAGCTTACTAAAATAGACATGAACCTAAATGCTTTTTAATTTCATTATTTAAATTCAAATATAATACAAATCTCCCTACCAAATAAGTTATAAGACCACTACTACTGCCACCCTACTACTACTATTACAAGATAGAAAAAGAATGCTATTAATTTTGCCTTTAGATGTATAATTTTTTTGTTTACTTATTTTTGAGAGGGAGAGACAAAACACAAGTGGGGAGGGGCAGAGAGAGAGGGAGACACAGTATCCGAAGCAGGCTCCAGGCTCTGAGCTGTCAGCACAGACAGCACGATATAGGGCTCAAACTCACAAACCGTGAGATTATGACCTGAGCCAAAGTCGGACGCTTAAACAACTGAGCCACCCAGGTGCCCCACTAGATCCATAATTATCACATAGGATGTTTACAAATTTCCTACAAAAGCACACAGAAACCACTTTAATGGTTATATAATATGGAGACAACTTCTTTTCTGGGAAATATTATCAGTAACATCAACTTTCTTCTCCTATTTATGTTATTCCCAGAAGAATTAATTCACCTGTGGTTAATATTTTTCTTCTTATTTATATTTGAAAACATAAACTAAGTAAGGAAAATAAGTAATATTATTTCAGAAACTGAAGACCTATAAATTAACAATTAAAACTATCAAACAGCTTAAGAAAGGCACACATGCAATATCCAATCTAACCTATTCACTCCCTTTTAAAATTTTTTATTTTTTAAAGTTTTTTTTTTGGTAATCTTTACACCCAACATGGGGCTCAGACTGAGATCAAGCTTTCCTGACTAAGCCAGGTAGGTGTCCATTACCCCTATTATAAAAAAAAAAAATCACTTACAAGGTCAAATCAAATCTCTGAGGGACATATAAATCTTTTTATGATCAAGTTCCTGCTTATCCGTTAAGTGTTTCTTATCCATTCCCCACCTTATACTTTACAAATCCATCATATAAAACCAATAACATATCAAGATTAGAACATAACATTCTTGTCAACTGCTCATTCCTCTCAATTCCTGGGTTTCTCTATACTCACTTTCCTCATTTAGAGAAGTTTTATTTAGTCTTCAAGAGCCAATATCATCTGTGTAAGAAAGCTTTCCATGAAGTCATCCCTAACCTTTCTCACCTATCCAGGCACCACTAGTCACAATGATAAATTATATTTAGTTGACAATATAATTCTAGCTCTAGGCTAAGCATGTAATTTACATTGATTATATAATCCATACAACAACCATATAAAGTAGTTAGTATTATTATTCCTTTATGAATAATGAAATGAAAACACAGAAAGGTTTATTAACTTGCCAAAGATCACACAGCTAGTCAGTTGCAAAGCTGAGATTCCAAACCCAATTAGTCTTGCTCCAGAGTCCATTAGCTTTAACATCTCTGCAAATACTATTTCTCATGTACAACAACACTCTACTGAAATGATCCTTTCAAAAATTCATCTCCAATGAAGTTTTACCAGGGGAAAAAATGTAGTCATTCATATTTCTATCTACAGCATATTACATGTTACAGTGTTCAACATATGTTTGTTGAAGTTAACCATGTCTTGTTTTTTACATTATGTAATTTTTTAGCTACACAGAGCTTTGTAAGGGGGAAATGTATGCTTACTGGAATGAAGAATATATAATAAAAACTGTTCTTCTGAAAAGAATTTAAATAACTCAATAAAAGCCATATATATCATAAGATTATTAAATTTGCAGATAATAAAATAAAAAAATATAGTTATTTCAACATTTTTATAAACCCATGCAATAACATGTCAACATTTTTATAAACCCATGCAATAACATGATGAAAACTTTTATGAACACAGAGACTCTAATACACCTTGCGAGGGGAGGCTTGTCTTTCCTTGACTATTTAGAATCAATGGCATAGACTAAGTAAATAGGCCAATCACTAAGACTAATGATTAAACATTAAGCTTAACTCTGAAGTTCCTAGAACAAGCCAAAGTATGAAATATAATATGTACCTGTGTGTTTCCACTATAATTAGTCTTAATTAAAATCATAATTTTAATACTAACTTAAATAGTAACCATAATCATATTTGAACAGTAGATATCTATATTGATTTTTAAATTATACAGTAATATATTTCCAACTTATTTGGAGAGAGCAAAAAATTCAATATATATATTCTTTCTTCTTAAATAATACAACAGAAAAGATTATATATATTATATGTATATACTTATTGTATAATCGGCAATGAAGAATTGTATAAATAGATATGTCTATACATATATAAATAGAAAAATGCCTATTTGAGAATATACTAGATTACAGATTTTTTTTTAGTTTATTTATTTATTTTTAAGAGCAAGAGAGAGAGCAAGTGGGGAAGAGGAAGACAGAGGGAGAAACAGAATCCCAAGCAGAAATCATGTGGTCAGTACAGACCCCAATGCAGGGCTCAAACTCACAAACTGTGAGATCATGACCTGAGCAAAGATCAAGAGTTGGATGCTTAACTGACTGAGTCACCCAGGCACCTCTAGATTACAGATTTCTATATTTGTTTGCTTTTGTTCTCTTGAAGCAGATATGTCTAGAATTATTCCAAATATCTAGCTGTCAACACAAGGTAAACAAGCTCATTGGATATTGTTCTTGAGTTGACTATTTTTAACATTTCCAAATTATTTAGATAGCAAATATAATGTTGATGTCTAACAAATAATATACATATAAGTATTTTAAAATTCTACCATGAATAATATTATGTAGTTTTCTACATTGTTAATATGCTGTTTTACAGAATTATATCAAGACTTTTAAGATTTCTGAGCACTCAGACCAAGCATGCTTATACGCTGCAGCTCTGAATGCCAGGAAAAAGTAACTTACTTCAATGTAATTCTTACATTGGAATCAAGCACTTACTCTGTTCATCTTTATAATGAGCCATAGCAAAGGAATGGTTTCCTCTGAGTTGCAAACATCTGTTGCCACAAAAAAATGAGAGACAGAGACACAGAGAGAGGCAGAGATCACTGTAGAAGCCTGAGCAGTTTCTTTTATCTGAGAAGATAGTCTAAACATTCCTCTCAGCATGAAACTTTAGACAAGTTTCCCTCTGACTACAGGCCCCTGACACCCTTTCCTTAGAGCATTTATTTGGGACAACTTGTGATGGGCATTAAATGGAGGGCACTTGTTGGAATAAGCACTGGATGTTATATATAAGTAATGAATCACTGAATTCTACTCCTGAAACCACTATTACACTACATATTAACCAATTGGAATTTAAATTTATATATATATAGTCAAATTATAAATCCTTCCTTGGCTCCTTTGAGATATAAATCTTCTTGGACTCTTGCTGTTTTTTACAACCCAAGAACATCTTTCTCAAGACCCTGGGACCCAATTCCTTAAAATGTAAACATCAAGAATGATGGAGCCCCTATCAACCAATCTCTGGGAGGGTAGGAGCCTAATTTCCATGCACAATGAGGAGCAGAGATGGTGTAATCACTGCCAATCTTCCCCCTAAAGCCCTGTAGTACTTCTCCAGTAGTGGACCTCAGCATGCTTAAAAATTCTCCCACTTTTTCTTTCAGTAGAATTCAGTTCAATCTCTCTCCCCCATTTCCAATAATCATGAATCTTCTTTGTCTATTTAACTTGACCAGTGCAATTATTCTTGGACATATCAAACACTGTCCATACAAGTAAAGTACTTTAATTTTTCTTTCATCACATCGTTTCTAGAGTTAGAGATTTTATAGAGTACTTTTTTGAAAAAGTAACTTTTTTTTAGCTCTATTACTTAACCAAGTTAGTCTATAGGAATGCTGGGTATAGTTAACTATGCCTATTGTTGGCAGTGATGTTGAATATGCCTAGTATATTAGCTCAACATAACCTTTTTTTAAAAATACATATTTTATAAGGCAACCTAATTTCTGTTTCTCTGCATCCCATTCATTTTTTTCTAGCTTGATTCAGTAATTTCCCTAATTTGTTTTGCTGATTTTGAGTGGCCTTTTGTATCAATTAAATAAGGTTTTTCTCTCCCAACTTCTCTCTCATTCTTAGTTGCTCTGATATAGTAATATTGTTATTTCTATCATTTTATTGATAAAAAATATTAATATAAATTGGGATGCAAGGTAACAAACTATTTAAATAATTTCCTTAATTTTGCCTTGCCCCTCAGAAAATAATACCAGGAAAAGCAATAAATAAAAGTAAATACAAATAAGTACATACTATGTTAGATTTTAGGTACCATGTAAAACAACAACAAAGTAAATCAGGGTAAGATACCATGAGAGAGGAAGAGAGAGAGATTTTGAAAGAGAGATATTCATTCATCTTTGTCAAGGACATTTTTGGCAATGGGGCAACTACTGACATGTGTTTGCCCTCATGTATTCAATTGAAGAATGCACAGTAGGTCATCACATTTTAGATGAAGAAAATTATTATAAGCCAGAACTCCATAATGTTAATTCTTTATTAGTAAAAAGCCTTTGCATTACATACACCAAATAGATGGAATATTTAGTCCACATGATATGGTATTTAAAAGAGCAAAATCAAAATGTGTAACTAATAAGACATGATATTAAGTCAATACAATTAATTATATACTCTTTTTGACAAAACAAAGACATCTTAGAAACAAAGAGATCAATATGCAAATGGCAGGGTCCCAAAGAACCAAGTTCTAGGAGAAAAATGTCAAATTAAGAACTGTTCTATGTTCTTATTTTGACAAGAAGTGAATGGTATTAATATTTCCAGGTTTTAAAACTTATCAGACCGTCTTTAATTTAAAAGACAGAATAACTTTAGGTTTGGGGTAAATTCTTTCTCTCTTTTTTTTTTCCAAACACACTAAAGATAATTCTCCTTTTGATTATTATTCTCAGGTATAGTGAAATTTAATATATTCATCTTTATGCACAGATGGAACTAGTTAACATTTCTCCTATTTCTTATACTCTTCAAACCAATTTAATTTAAAATATCAAAAGAATTCAAATTACTTACAATGAATAATTCTGAAAAGTAGAGTTCAGCTTTATCCTTTTAAAACAAAAAATATACAGAATTATAAATTCATAGATATCACTAAAGAGAAAGTACAGAATAAGACTCTAAGTCAAATAGGAATCTTTGCATGTATGCATGAGCATGTGTGTGTGTGCATGCTAGGAAGAGAAAAGTTGGAAATTTCTGGAACACATTCACTGTGAAACAACTCAGTCGATGAGAGAAAGGATGCCCTAGAAACCATGATATTGCTGTTATCATAAGCAGGTCACTCAGGAATTAGGAAGGCTGTTAATAAAGAACTGAATTTCAGGGAAGCAGTCACCAATGAGCTTTAGTCTCACAGGTCAACTGAGTCACCCACAAAAGCAGAGGCCTAACACAGAAAAGATGGAGAAACGGAAAAACTGGAAAAGATAGAAAGGCAGACCGAACAGTACTGAAAACCACAGGGATAATGACCGTCTACAGTGTGTCTTCCCTTGATAGACTTGGACTCCCTGTATCTACTTCACTTTGATCTCTCTCTTAATTTTGGCAATTGATCAATAAAAAGAATTTTAAAGACATGTGAATCAAGAACTTATCAAACACGGGTGCCTAGATGGCTCAGTCAGTTAAGCGTCTGACTTGATTTTGGCTCAGGTCGTGATCTCACAGTTTGTGGGATCAAGCCCAGTGACAGGCTCTATGCTGACAGTGCAGAGCCTGCTTGGGATTCTCTCTCTCCCTTTCTCTCTGCCCCACCCCTGCTCATGCTCTCATTCTGTCTATCTCAAAATATATAAACTTTTTTTAAAAAATTACTTATCAAACAACTAAGCTTACTGCAAAATACATGAGGGAAATTAAGTGTCTTATAAGAATTATTCTTTCTATGTAATTTTAAATTCCTCTGATATTCTAAGGTTATTAGTGTTATGTCCATTTTTTTTTAAATGTTTATTTATTTCTAGGAGACAGAGAGAGAGACAGCATGAGCAGGGGAGGGTCAGAGAGAGAGGGAGTCACAGACTGAAATAGGCTCCAGGCTCTGAGCTGGCAGTCAGCACAGAGCCCGGAGCGGGGCTCGAACCCACGAACCGTGAGATCATGACCTAAGCTAAAGTCGGATGCTTAACCAACTAAGCCACCCAGGCACCCCCATTTTATCAGATATTTTTATCCATGAGGCCAGATGAAATTTTCTGGAAATTCATATATAAATATCTCTGAGGACACAAAGACTGATGACCATGATGCTATGTGCTAGAGAATAAAATGCAATCCATGACCCTTTAGAAAGGGGAAAAACTTGAAAATGTGTGAGAATACATGTCCTCTAGTTTTTGTATTTTGCCCACACAGACACTAGTTCAAACTTTTATCAAGAGGTTCATAATCTTTCTTTTATCACAAAAGAAGCAATGAAAAGTAAGACTAAAGCAGTGTATTACCACTTTCCTGAGCTAGATAGGGCCAATCAGTGTCAAAAGTGACAAGAAAAGACACCAAGGCAATATAGCTTATCAGAGAGAATCTATGGGACACTCAGATGAGAAAATCTTGTGAGAGCAATGAACGAGAGAGTGAGAGGTAGAGTGACACACAAAGTGGAGGAAATTACAGTACTGATTTGACATTTTTAAGAAAATAATTGATCTGTGATATGAGACTTAGTGGAAACACAAGGCCAATAAGTCTAACTTTTATGGCTTATTGTCTGTTAATCTCAATTATCTGAATATTTAATTTTCCTTACCCCTGTTTGATCACTACTTGATACAGCTGTTCCTTTATCCAATAATAAGGTTGAAAGACTTTTACAACCACTTTACTGAAGTATGATGGACATACAAAAAGCTGTACATATTTAATGTATATGACGTGATCAGTTTTGAGACAAGGACGTATCTATGAAACCATCACTGTAATCCAACACCTCCAAAAGTTTCCTACTGCCCTTTGTGCTTATTTTTTGTGTGATAAGAACACTTCATAGAAGATCTATCTTCTTAGCAATTTTTAAGCATATAATATAGTATCATTAAATACAGATAATAGTTATTAATCTTCTCCCCCTATCGCATGGTAACCACCATTTTTTCCTCTGGTTCTGAGTTCAACTATTGTGATTCCTCATGTAAGTGGTATCATACACTATCCATCCTTCTAAAATGGCTTATTTCACTTAGTAAAATGTCCTCTAGGTTCATCTATGTTGCTGCCAAAGGCAGAATTTCCTTCTTTTTTTAAGGATGAACAACATTCCATTGTATGCAGACACCACATGTTCTTTATCCATTAACGTCTATCAGTGAACAATAAGGATGTGTCTGTATGTTGGCTGACTTGAATAAATGCTACAATAAACATGGGAGTGCATATAATCTCTTTGAGATCTTTCCTACTGTTTAAGTGTAAAAGAAAATACAATGTCAAAAAAGAGGACATGAAAAGGAGTACGTAACCTGATAAATGAATCTATAAAACTAAATTTATAAAATTCAAAAATAAAGGTACCTGGATGGCTCAGTTGGTTAAGCGTCTGACTTCGGCTCAGGTTATGATTTCATGGTTCGTGGGTTCAAGCCCTGCGTCTGGCTCTGTGCTGACAGCTCAGAGCATGGAGCCTGCTTCAGATTCTGTGTCTCCCTCTCTCTCTCTCTCTCTGCCCCTCCACCACTTATCCTCTGTCTTTCAAAAATAAACATTAAAAAAATTAATTCAAAGACAGACCTTGGACTATTTAACCTGGAAATTTTGATACCATTTTCTATTACAAAAAGTTTGGATTATTAAATAAGATATATAAATTTCAATCCTCACCTCATACTAACACAAAAATAAAATGCAGGTCAATTAACTGTTGATGTAAAATTGGAAATATTTTTAAAAATCTAAAAAGAATAGGATAACTAGATGAGAACCTTTTCAGTAGGGGAAAATATACCAAAAAAGTAAATATGAGAGAGACAAATGACTGGTATGTGTGAATACGTAGGTATTTTTCCCCTAAATTATAAAATTTTTGACATAATATGAAAGGCAAATAACTGGCTAGAGAAAAGTGCATAAAGTAAAATGGATGAAAAACCAGTATCTTTTAACTTAAAGACTTTATATAGATCTTAGAAATAGATGCCAACCCTGGTAAAAATGTATAAAGAAGGGTGCCTAGGTAGCTCAGTCTGTTAAGCATCCAACTCTTGATTTTGGCTCAGGTCATGATCTCAAGGTGGTGAGACTGAGCACCTTGGTGGGCTCTGGACTGACAGCACAGGAGCCTTCTTGGAATTCTCTCTCCCAATCTCTCTGCCCCTCCTCCACAGATTCATGTGTGTGCACATACATGCACGTGCTCTCTCTATTACTCTCTCTCAAAATAAATAAGTAAAACATCTTTAAAAAACACAAATATAAAAAAAGATATTATCAAAAAATATTAAATATGGAAAAAATAAAAATATATTTATTTCATGTTTTCTTAAATCAATTCTAATTTAAATGTTTTTGAAACTATTTCCCATGCTAATATCAAAATTTGGGAAGTGTCTGTGGGAAAAAAAAACAGTCTCTTGTACTGCAGGTGACAGTGCAGTTTTCTAGGAGACTGATTTGGAAATATGTATGAACTGATATATTTAACAATATGTATCAATATATGTCAAAAAAGGTTAAAAGATGTTCTGCTTTATTATTACACGTTACACTAGAAACTAATCCCAGGGAAATAATCACAAATATACCAAAGTGTTATTAGCTATAAGAATATACATCGGTGCCCTATTGATAATAGTAAAATATTAAAAACAGCTATTCATTTTTTTATTTTAAATAGTTTATTGTCAAGTTGGTTTCCATATAACACCCAGTGCTCATCCCAACAAGTGCCCTCCTCCATGCCCATCTCCCCCTTCCCCCACCCCCCACCCCATCTGCCCTCAGTTTGTTCTTGGCATTCAAGAGTCTCTCATGGTTTGCCTCCTTCCCTCTCCCCCACTATTTCCTCCCTTCTTCTCCCCCACAATCCTCCGTTAAGTTCCTTCTAATCCTCCTATACGTGCAAACATATGGTATTTGTCCTTCTCTGCCTGACTTATTTCGCTCAGCATAACTCCCTCAAGGTCCATTCATGTTGCTACACATGGCCAGATTTCATTTTTTCTCATTGCCATGTAGTATTCCATGGTATAGATAAACCACATCTTCTTGATCCATTCATCCATTGATGGACACTTAGGCTCTTTCCATGTTTTGGCTATTGTTGAGAGTGCCGCTATGAACATTGGGGTACATGTGTCCCTATGCAGCAGCACTCCTGTATCCAATGGGTAAATTCCTAGCAGTACTATTGCTGGGTCATAGGGGAGTTCTATTGTTAATTTTTTGAATCTCCACACTGAAAAACAGCTATTCAACCAAAACTGTGGGGTTTTATAAGTCAACTATAATACAGTCGGGTAGTACAGTGATAAAAAGAAAACTTTAAAAAATAAATGTGTCCTTCTCTCCTTTCTCTTTCTGCATCAGACTCTCTCTGTTAGCCTCTCTCTCCCCCTCTATTCACATTATATGTGTGTATCCACAAAGAATGGAATTGTATATTCTTAATTTTAAGAGGAATTGGTTTTGAGTAGTGGAGTTATAGAAGACTTTACTTTGCTTCATTATCTTATGCATATTTTCAAAAGTGTTCGGCAATAAATGTGGTTTTATTGTACAATATGTAAACTATAAGTTATAAAAGCAAATCTAAGAGAGCTTTCTCTCATATGTTAGTCAGGGAGGATTAAACTAATTAAATGCTCTAAAACTTCTAAAAACTAATGGAAAAAAGTCACTTTATCATACTGGCTTTCTAAGAACACCACCTCACAATTTAAAATTGTGCTTCATCATTCCATTTGACAAATCTATGTGCTTTCCGAATGACTGCTGAAGAATTGCAACAATCAATGCTGGGAGCATTTCTGACTTACAAGTAAGTGCTATTTGTAAACTGACAGAGGAAAATGATTCTTCCTTATGATGTACTAAATAATAAAAGAAAATATATGTTTCTTTAAATGTAAGATGCAGGATTCTGCTTCTTGGTGAAATGCCTGACTTCCCTTCACTCATATGTATGTAGGCATACATTCATGAATTTTCTTTATTAACAATGATAATGGATATATGAAGGGAATAATACACTGGGAATACCTATAGTGTTTTTGCATGTCAAGAGATAAAAAATTGGGGTGCCTAGTTGGCAGTTAAGCGTCCGACTCTTACTATGGGCTCAGATCATAATCTCAAGTTTCCATGGACTCAAGCCCCACATCGGGCTCTGCACTGGAGAGCCCACTTGGGATTCTCTCTCTCTCTCAAAATAAATATATAAACTCTGAAAAAAAAGGGATAAAAAATCATAGTCATAACTTCCCAAAGATAAAGAATAATATGTATATATTTTAACTCCTAAATATTTATCATATCAAATCTTCTATGCCCTTATTTTAATCAACTTATTTCATTACTCCAATTTCTACTATTTATAGCACTACTATTGTGCTAGCTCCCTAATTGGAAGCATTCCATTCAAGTGTTTGTACCAAATGATAACACTCAACCATATATGTCACTAAACTTCGTCTCTGACTTTATTACACATTTGCCCAAATTTTTTTGATCTTTTTCTGAGAAGATAGTCTAAGCTGTTTACCTGTTATTCAAGGCCTTTCATAATGCAATTCCTACCTGTTTCTCCAACTTCTCTACCACACACCCAAACTTACACTTTGGCCTCAAGCAAATCATGCTGCTTATAAATTTTTCTACATCCACCCTCCTTTCTACCTCTTCAGGTTCTCCTTTTTATATGGAATTATCATGAGGTAAATTAGTATCAGCTAATTCTACTAAAGCATCATTCAGTTGAAGCAACACTACCATTTTCCATAGCAGTCTCCCTCAGTATGACCTAGATGACATTGTTTGGAGTGCTGTGATGTCCTCTGGAGAAGTCTACCATTTTGCATATAGCATTAAGTTGCACTTTTCTATTCATAGGTCTGATTAGAGACATCTGGAAGGCAGAATAATTGTCTTATTTTAACTATATTCATTGTATGCTTCTAGTACATACATAGGTGATGCTTTTTAAGTCAAAATCGTCCATTTGGGGGTTCAATGAACATACACTGGTTACTTTTTAGTTCAAAAGGAGCTGAGAAAAGGAATGGGAGACAGAAAACTTTAATATTTCTATTTTTTGGTAATCAGAGTATGATATTACCATATTCTGAGTTGAGAAATATAGAAGGAAGATCATATCTGGGTAACTGTATGAAAACGTCAGATTAATAAGAAATATCTACACTATATCAAAATGGAGATGTGCAATAGAAAATGAGATAGAGAAACCTAAATACCAAAGAAAATAAAGGGAAAGACTGTCTAGAGATATAAATGTAAGACTTTTCACTATAAAGTTGAGATTAGAAATATTTTGTATGATGGGAGGACTTTCATAATGCAATCCTGTTTGTTCTCAAGATAAAAACACCATTAGTTAAGAAAGGTATGGTTGATGAGAAGTTTAAATAAGAACTCAAAATAAACAACCCAAGAGGCGCCTGGGTGGTTCAGTTGGTTAAGCATCCAATTCTTGATTTCAACTCAAATCATGATGCCACAATTCATGAGATCAAGCCCTACATCAGGCTCTGTGCTGCTTGTCAGCAAAGAACTCTCTCCCTCTCTCTCTGCCACTCCCCCATTCTCTCTCAAAACAAATAAGTAAACATTTAAAAATAATAATAAAATTTAAAAAAAAAACAAAATAAACAACCCCAAAGTAGTAAGTGATGTAATCAGGAGTCCCAAGTCAATTGCCTATAGTCCTCAGGCTTATACAATTAAGAAGGAGAGTGAGACTCATGTAACATTTCTGGTAATATAGTGTCATCATGTCTTGTTCTTAGTTCCTCAGCTGAAACTCTGCCTCAGTGTCAGGAAGACACAAGGATTTGATTAATGAAAACGTAGTATCTTATATTAAGGAGATAGCAACTCTTTAGCACTCTTTGATGATTTCCACAAAGAGACATAAAATCTTTGTTACCCCATATTCCCACTTTTCATAAGAAGCTGGGAATCCAGATTTTTATGCTAATTTCCTATTTTTAACTATTAAACAGTGCGCGAGACATATAAAAACATCTCCAGGCTAGATCCAGCTGCTGAATACAATTTTGGATCTTCTGTACTATTTGGATAAAGTCTAAGTTAAAGATGGCATAGACATATCTCATTTAAAGAAATAAAGTTTCAAAGATAGGCAATGATTTCACTTAGTTTCAGTGAAACACTAAAATAATGTAAACACTAAGTAATATAACTAAAAGTTGGCACAATTAGGTTTCAGAAAAAACTATTCTTTCATCCTGATCATATTACCTAATAAAAATATATGAACATCATTTACTCATCATCTACTTGATGAAAATAAAATGAGAAAAAGAAAATGCTTGAGAAGTTGTAAGATATTTTAAAAATTAAATTATAGCATTATAATTAAAATATACTAATAATATGGTAGATTTGAAATCAGAAGCTTCAACATCATTCTTTGTAAATCGGGTCAGTTACATATGGTAAACATAGGATATATAGAAGTATAGAGCAAAAATTCATTTCTTCCTACCCTCCTTTTTTTAAGCAGCAGTCCCAACATGATGCTTCTCACTACTTAATGAAGGGACACAACACTTGGGGGGGGGGGGCAGTTATGGCAGGTAATTTGTAATAAATTTGTAATGAATGCTCTCCAAGATATAATGATTTATATTAATACACTTAATTCCAAATAAGTCACATATACCATTGATCAATTAGAAAAATGAAGATGACTTGCATTTGATAATTTCTACAGATATTTAGAAATATGATACGTTCTTTGAACTACAGTGAGTCACCTAACAACCAAAATCCCCAAATCAGAGAAGAATGAAATCTGTATGACCTCAATGTCATGTTTAGTGAGCTAGAACTGGATTGGGAAATATTCTCAAATTTCATAAAAATTGTTTTAAAAAATCTTCAAAGAGAAACTGTAATCATCTGAAAAAGTGTGATGAAAACTGTGCTCATTGGAATTGAAATGGTCGTTGGTTAAAAAGTTAAGAAAGTAAATTAAGACACCAAGGACAATGGATAACTTTAGCAATAAAGAATGTTTCACTCCCATTACCACCATAAAGAGAGTTTAGTCCAATTAAGTATTCATGAAACAAAACACCAAGGCTTTAAGTCTTAGATCAAGTTCAAGATTGGGCATGAACTAGGGGCGCCTGGGTGGCTCAGTCGGTTGAGCGTCTGACTTTGGCTCAGGTCATGATCCCACAGTTCATGGGTTCGAGCCCCATGTTGGGCTCTGTGCTGACAGCTAGCTCAGAGCCTGGAGCCTGTTTCAGATTCTGTGTCTCCCTCTCTCTCTGACCCTCCCCTGCGCACACTGTCTCTCTCTCAGAAATAAAAACAAAACAACAACAACAACAACAAAAAAGACTGGGCATGAACTCATGATCCAATAGTTTATATGAATATTAAACATTAAGTAGAGGAATAACTCAGAACTACACCATGGAATGGATTTCATTTTAATTTAATTAACTGATAGTTTAATTTAATTAACTGATAGTTAATTAAATTACCTACAAATTCCAGGTAAGAAACCGACTGACATTTAACATAATCATATCCAAGATCATATACTTGAGGATTAGCCAATTGATGAGCTGCCCTAAGTTTCAATAATCAATAGATGTACTGAATATTTTTATTATATTGTGGTAATAGTTGTTCTTTCCACCAAACCTTTTAGCTTCTTACACATATTAAAATTAAATATGAGCTGACAGTCAAAAATCTGTATATGATTTAGTTACTATACTTTGTCCTCAAACTTGGGCAAACTTAGTTTAAAGAAATATTTCTATGTATTATTCTTAGCATTATTTGTTAGTGAGGAAGACACTTGAGTGTATTAATGATTTGAAATGAAAACTCCCTCCTGAAACCTCTCTGGAAACAAGTGTAAGCAATTCCATTTCAAAAGATTGACAGAATAGAAATACACCCAAGGAAGCTTTGACCAATTCGACATCTTCCTTTTAAAGATCCAGGAAAAAGCGAGGTTAATCCAGCCACAGGCAGAATGCCTCCTCTGAGTTTATATAAACTGGTAAAATGTGCAGGAGGCCTGAGAAGTAGCTGAGAGGTCCAGCGAAAATAATCACCTGCTCTTCATGCCAAGAGGCAACAAGCACTCCAGGTAAGATAAAGTTCCAGACTTTAAATCCATCCTCAGTGCAGCAGGCCCTCAGCCACACTTCTCTCGAGAAGGCGCCTTGTCCATCACTGCAATCAGTTCAACCAAAGCATTTTATCCATTTATTTATTTTCAAGTTGTCAACGACGTTTTAGAAGGCAAAGGCCGACAAAGCTTCTTCTAAAAAAGCCGAAGGGATTTGTTATTCCTTTTGAGCAAAATGACCTGCAGACATTTTTGCAAAACTACTAATAAAAAAGCTGAGTGCCAGCATGTTGGCTAAACCAAAGATAAAACCTTTTAAATATGTACCAGTATAATATGGTGAAATACAGTGCAATTTAGAAAAGAAAAAACTAACAGCAGAGGCTAAACAGAATATAATAATTATTACATGAACTCATTCTCATTCATCCAGCCCACTAATGTTTATTCAGGGTATCAGGAACTTCTATATTGGAACAATATGGTATTTGAAATTAGATTGTGAACTTTCACTAAAACACTCAAGAAAGAAAGAAGAATAAGAATTCATATATTCTCCTCAAAAGTCTCATGTAACATATTTTAACATTTGCGTTAGTTTATATTTCATACTATGAGCACTTATGGTTCAAGGGTTTCAATGTGCTCTTTTCTATATACACACAGTATATTTCAGTCACTGCCATAGAGTGGGTAGTAAATAACTGTTGAAAGTTTTAATAAATAAAACTACTTTAGATCAAAAGGTTTTAATTTTGAGTCAATTGAGGGTATTTAACAGATTTGTGAGCCCTCAAAATTATACACAAAATGCCTTTGCTGCTGTATAAAAATCCATTTTATCCCTATGGAGAAAATCCACATGATTAATCAAACTTCGAAAGAGCATCATGACTTCCCTCCCACAAATGATTAACTCTCTTTTCTTCAAAAAAAAAAAAAAAAAAAGTAAAGACATAATCTTTCAAGGCAGTACAGTATAATAGAAAGTTCTAGGACTTACCAAAACTCTCAGAAAACCTCATACTGCACAATGATTTGCTAGAAACATTTTTATTAAAAAAGGAAACAAAGATGTTGATTAGGACCATTTTTTAAGCACTGTAATGAGGTCTTATCCAATGCAAAAATTAAAAAAAAATATTTAATCAGCAATAAGAGGTATAAAGTTTGGAAAGAATTATAAAAAGTGTTACTATGTACAGAAGGTATTATCATTTATATAACAAACATAGGATACATACAGGCAATAATTAGAATTAGGGGTGCCTGAGTGGTTCAGTCAGTTAAGCGTCTCACTCTTGATTTCAGCTCAAGTCATGATTTCATGGTTCATGAGTTTGAGCCCTGCAATGGGTTCTGCGGTGACAGAACACAGCCTGCTTGCGATTCTGTCTCCCTTTCTCTCTGCCCCTTCCCCGTGTGCCTGTGTGCACTCTCTCTCTCTCTCAAAATAAATGAATAAGCATTTAACTAATAATAAGAAGGCACCTGAATGGCTCAGTCAGATGAGCTTCCAATATTGACTCAGGTCTTGATCTTGCGGTCCATTGAGCTCAAGACCTGCTTGATCCACTTCAGATCCTCTGTGTTCCTCTCTTTACCTCCCCCCAACTTGCTCTCTCCATCAAATAAGTAAGCATTTAAAATAAATAAGAATAACAATAACAACTTTGAATTAATATAAGAAACAACAAGATTGCCAGATAACAATATCAGTATTTTATAACAATGGGAGTTTCAATCAATTAGGGGGAAAAAGTTAAAGAACACATAATTTAGGGGCACCTGGGTGGCTTAGTCAGCTAAGCGTCCGGCTTCAGCTCAGGTCATGATCCCACAGTTTGTGGGTTCGAGCCTCGCGTCGGGCTCTGTGCTGACAGCCAGCTCAGAGCGTGGAGCCTGCCTCAGATTCTGTGTCTCCCTCTCTCTCTGACCCTCCCCTGCTCATGCTGCCTCTCCCTCTCTCTCAGAAATAAACAAAATATTAAAAAAAATTTTTTTAAAACATAATTTAAAAGATTCATTTACTTCTTATGAAGCTTAAATTATAAGAACTCTGGAATACAACTAGCATATTTTGTAGAAAAATATAGTTATTTAAAGAACATTAATATTGAATAAGAAATCTCATAAAATAAGTACTAAATAAATAGAAAGTTCACAGTTTCTTTCAACAAGGCATAAAAGCATAAATTCTAAAAGAAAATGACAATAAAATTAATTATATTGAAATTAATGTTACTTTTAACAAATGACCCCATAAAGAGACGGCCCACCCAAAAGAATCAGATAGTTTCAATGTATATAACCTGTAAAGACATAGTATCTAGAAGATGCTCAAATGTTTATAAGTCAATAATTTTTAAAACACGCATGAACACAATATAAAGTAGTACTGGGTACAGACACAGAAGTCAAAGTAGAAGTAGTTATAATTATTGCTAGCATTAGCATCATCATTATTATGGTTATTTAAACAGAACTCGACTTAAGCAATATTTTCCTCTAGTCCCTTCATTAGACCAGGTTATCATATTCCTGTCAGACCAATGGGATGACAGCCAAACTTAACATTTGCTATTCTGACGTATTCTTCAAGGCTGAATCTTGTTTGATTTATTTTAATAGTTTCACAATAAAAAGGGTGCAATGCGCTGATTTAATGAATGATATAACTTATGTAGAGTTTAAAAAGCAAAGTGAAGTAGGGGCGCCTGGGTGGCTTAGTCGGTTAAGCGTCCGACTTTCGCTTAGGTCATGATCTCGTGGTTCGTGGGTTCGAGTCCTGTTTTGGGCTCTGTGCTGACTGCCAGCTCTGAGCCTGGAGCCTGTTTCAGTCTGTGACTCCCTCTCTCTCTGACCCTCCCCTGCTCAAGCTGTCTCTCTCTCTCTCTCTCCTAGAAATAAAAAAAAAAAAAAAAAATTAAAAAGCAAAGTGAAGTAATAATCCAAGACTAAAGACAAATGCCATGCAGTATCTAAAAGGAAAAATATAAGTATACCACAGAATGAATAATCTTTAGGCATGCCTTAAAAACCAACCGTACTCGAATATGTGTGTGTGTGCATTGCAAAACAAATAAATGTTCTTTAACAACTGTATTTATCTTTTGTTTGTTTCTTAAAAAAAATCTACTTACTAACTCAGGCAGGTTAGATGGAGCCAAAGAATGACCTCAAAGTCTTAAAACCTACAGTCCAAATCACAGAAAGATTTTTGTGCAGAGAGAAATAATGAATTTTTAGTGTACCCCAAAATAATTAATTCATATTTACAGAGATAATTGAAAACATTTATGTACTTATTTATGTTTTAAACTGTTAATCACTGCCTTTTTTTAATCCTTATGAGGTATATGTGACTGATAGCTTCATGATCTGGAAATACTGACTCAGGGCCTCTGCACAGATAATTTAAATCTAACAAAAAATCATTTGAATTGCTGTCCTGGAGTGATGGCTCTATGCAAGATGTTTCCTCTTCTCTACTCAATAAAAATCTGGGGGCTTTATATAATTTTTAATGTCTCAAAGGCCATGATATGTCATGAATCAGTGAGGACGCTTGACAGATTTTATGAATCATTCTGCAACTCTTCTCTGGGCCATGCTTTCTCCTTTATATTTCAAAGAGGAAAAGAGAACGAGAGAGCAGTTCTACACATTTGTTCTTGTTAACCTAATGCCAAAACAAGTAGGCAGTTAAATTAATAGCTATGCAGAAGAATGAAGTATGTACAGAAGAATCCATCTCTCTCTCATAATTTAATGTCATATAGATATGATGTTTGTCTTACTTTATCACACTTCAACCAGTTTATTTATATCCACATTTTATAATTTGCTACATAATAGTAGATTTCAGAGTGGTTTTCAAAAATACAGGTAACATACAATCCCAAATGAATTTAAAATAGTTGAAAATTTGAGGCAAAAAAATATGGTTTAACAAGTAGAACTGAAAAAAATTTCAAAGAGAAGACTCTATATTATATGCTAAATAATATTAACAACTCAAAATAAGTACAGCAATGACCTTCACAGGGAAGTTTCTTCTAATATCTCTTAGTATAAAATGATGACAACTCACCAAACAATTCAATAATAGACAGCTGGGTGTAAAACCAATGTGATACACATATATACAACTCTCTGAAGCTCTTCACAGGTACTTAGAATGTCTAGAGAAATAGGTGGATCAGCTATGCTTAAGCAAATAAAGTTGTTTTCAATGTGATTTTTATAGCTATTGAGCAACTCTCAGGTCCAGATTTTACTCTCTTGCAAGTATCTGAAATACAATTAAACTTCCTATTATATACACTACCAGGTGCATCAACAATCTGAGAAGGCAGATATTTTCTTGGGGAAAGTGAAGAGTTTAACAAGTGTGGGTTTGTTTGTTTGTTTTTCCCCCTAAGTTTAACAAGTACAGTTTTTTCTCAGAGTACCATCAGTAAATGCTTTTTCCTACTTTAACCCTAACCAAAAAATCATCAACAATTTTAAATATTTTTAGAATGTAAATTTTGTGTTCTACTGTTGACGGTCCTAAAGCTCCATATAGCAGTGAAGGGCCACATAGAACTTACTCAAATTATTTTCAGAAGTTCCTAGAACTCTTCCATAAAAGAAAGTGTTCAGTAGACACAGAACTCACATATTTGACTTTAGTAGTATAGGCAGTAGACTATATAATCTTGAACTTTGAGCATCTAAACTGAGTAAAAATACGATACCCATATCTATAATTTATATTGATAGATGCAATTAACAAATAAAGAAAAGACTAATAAGATTAATACTTTTAGAATGGTGTCATGCTTGAATAAATTTCCAAATGCAGAAATATAAAGAAATACATACTAACGGAAGCTATATTTTATCATGAAATATATATCAAGAATATCAAGAAAGAATAAAATCTATAATGTGCTGAACAAGGGAAATATTCACTGTCCCAACATTTCTAGTTCTAAAAATATATCCCTCATTCAGACATACATGTTGTAGCTACTACCACAAAATACTCTGTAACAAACCATTCTAAAATTTAGTCACTTAAAACAATAATAATTTACTCTCATCCACCTGCTACCTGGTACAGGTTAAGTTTATCTGTGCAGCTCTACTGATGAAGATTAGGCTTACTCCTGCATCTGAGGGACTCTTTGTCTGATCTATGCTGGATTTCGCTACATTTGGCTCTACTCCATGTGTCTTTTTTTTTTTTTAACGTTTATTTATTTTTGAGAAAGAGAGAGACAGAACATGAGCTGGGGAAGGGCAGAGAGAGAGGGAGACACAGAATCTGAAACAGGCTCCAGGCTCTGAGTTGTCAGCACAGATCCCTATGTGGGGCTCGAACCCATGGACCGCGAGATCATGACCTGAGCTGAAGTCAGACGCTTAACCAACTGAGCCATCCAGGCACCCCTCTACTCCATGTGTCTTATCCTTTCCTTCTGGACCCAGAGTGTTAGTCTTGCCATATTCCTTCCAGGTTGAAAAGAGAAGCTCCAGAGAGCAAGCAGATATATATAGGGCTACTTGGGGCCTGGGCTGGGAATTGGCAGTTACTTCTGCTCATTCTACTGACTAAAAAGCAAGTCACATGACTGAACCCAAAATCAAAGAGAAGGAAATATGCTGAGCCCATGAAGATAAGAGGAAGAGAGTAAATATGTTTCAACAATAAACTAATCAAATATAACTTAGTTAAATATAAAACACATTTCAGCAGTTTCTGTTAAATACTTGAGATGTCCATCAAGGAAAAACATTCTATAAAATGGAGTGTTTTCATATAATAGGCAAACTATATAACCATTTTTAAAAGTGTTCTTTCTGTACGTTCTGATAACAAACATATCCTAAATAGGATAAAAGAAATATGTGAGCAGTGAACTAAGAATGACAGCAGCAGATTTTCAGTCCACTTATATCCTATACCTGGGAAGGGATTTTAGTTGGGAATACAGCTAGAAAAAAAGTATGTGTTCCTTCTTATAGTCTCCTTATGTCATATGCTGAATGTGTTCTGCTATCAGTAGATTCCTTTTCTTCTGTATGCTTTTAACAGAACATACCCGTTTTTCAAAGACTGCTATGGTAAACAAACCTATTATCTCTAAATGTATTAGCCATGGCTCCCTAGAAAGCATCCCAAAGCAGCATAACTAAATAAGCATGCCTTAGCCTCCTAAACCTGCTATAACAAACACTACAGACTGACTGGCTTAAACAACAGATATTTTTTTTTTCTCAAAGTTCTGGAGGCTGGAAGTCCATAATCATTGGTGCCAGCAGATGCAGTTCTTACTGAGAGCTCTCTTCCTGACTTGTAGTTTGCTTCCCTTTGCTGGGTTCTCACATGGTCTTTCCTCAATGTGCACATGCAGACAGGGTTCTCTGGTATCTCTTCTTATAAGGACACTAATCCTACTGAATCACGGCTCCATTATTTTGACTTCATTTAACCTTAATTACTTCCTTAAAGGCCTCATCCCCAAAATAGCTACACTGAGGGCTGGCTTCAACATGTGAATTTGGAGAAGACATTCAGTCCATAACAGATCATAAAATTAAGATCTTTCCTGACTTCTAACGTTCTTTCTTTCTTAGTAAGGCATCTATATACTTCATCTGTTAACCTGACTCAGATTGCCCTCCAGTGAGAAAACAAAGGGCTTCAGAATCATACTGGGAGATCTGAACATCTTTTTGCTTCACCTGTGCCACATGGCTATTGAATAATTATTAATAAAGCATACCCTGAGTAAGGCCTTTGCTTTGTGTATTTGTGACTTGACAAAGGAATCCTTTGCATTCTCTCCAATGTGTACAGTGTTTCAAGAACTATGGAGAATTTTAAAATTTTTAAATATTTATTTATTTTTGAGTGAGAGAGACAGTGAGACAGAGACAGAGCATAAGTGGGAGAGGGGCAGAAAGAGAGGGAGACAGAATCGGAATCAGGCTCCAGGCTCTGAGCTGTCAACATACAGCCCAACACATGGCTCAAACCTACATACTGTGAGATCATGACCTGAATCCAAGTTGGACACTCAACTAACTGAGCCATTCAGACACTGTTATTTTTAAACAAAACAAATCAAATGATGAATAAGAACATAAATTGCTTATCATATTTAGTCAGTTGCTCAAAGATATTCAAATTTATTAAAGTAAGATTTAACATCAAAATTCAACTTCATACAGAATATGTGTGCATAAAAGGCCTAGAAGAATTTATTTTATTAATCTTAAATTAACAAAATTAAATTTATAACTTAAAATATAGTGTCTAGCACATTAAAGTTAAAAGGAAATAAAAATTAAAATAGACATAATTGAAAAATAGACTAAGAAAGAATCATAATGGAAATAATAATCTTTGTTTTTAATTAGATTTTATAATGCATGGCATGATATAAGCCCCTCCATCCACAAAATGACAGGGTTTCGATTGTGTTTGTTATATTTATTCTCACCAACTGTGATATTTTGGCAAGTGCTAGTATCATAACCAAGTGTTAATTAATAAATCATAATTCTCACTGTGGGATGCATTTCTTGACACATATACTAATTCCCAAGAAAACTATAAAAAATTTAAAGTTTTTTAAAATCTGTAAGCTGGGACTTCCAATTATAACTTCTATAATATGTTCTATAATGTGAAGGTATCCAAAAGTCTTTTTATATGGGTTAGAAGGATGCAAAGCTCTTGTTGTTGAAAAATTCTGGTCTCTGCCATAGGTGGTATTTATACAGATCAGCAGATCAAACTAAAAATAGAAACTTGTCTTTTAAACTGTCAAAATACAATGACAGCTTTTTCTCTTATTTTTGATAATATAAGCATATGACCCTCGCTGAGTACAACATTAAGGATATTTTCTCCTATATTTTAAATATTCACTGGAGAATTCATTGCTGAGATATTTGTAACCTAGCCCCTCAAAATCCTTATGGGGTCATATTAGCATACAGAAATTACTATTTAGTAATTTATACTTCAAGGTTTATATTATTTTTTATTTAACCCTTTAGAGAATCATTGTTTTTTTTGAAATATTTTCTCAAAACATCATTCACCATAACTCAATGTACCCAACGTAAAAAACATAAAACCCACTTTATGAATTGCTTAGTTCAGACTTCTCTTCCCACACACTTCCTCCCATCTACATCCTTTATAAAGATATGTTTTTCTTTTTTTGAGAGAGAAAGAGTGAACATGTGTGTGCACAAGCAGGGGAGAGAGAGAACCTCAAGCAGGCTCTACACCCAGTGCAGAGTCCTAGGTGGGGCTCGATCTCATGACTGTGGGATCGTGACCTGAAACTAAATCAAAAGTCAGACATTTAACCGACTGAGCTACCCAGAATATAAGCTTTTTCAATCAACAGATAATCAAACAAACTGTGTAACCTCTTACCTAGATCCCCAAAACTGATAAAGTCTGCAAATAATGAGCTCACCTTATAGACCTTTAAAGTGATCTAGAATCCACTTTTGCTTATTTTTTATTAAAACTGGAATATATATATGCTACTTGAAATATATTTTTAAGTGCCAGCATAATCAAGGTATAGACATAATTTTTGCTTTGTTTAACATTGGATACAAAATATAACTTGCTCTGATACACAAGGAGACCACTTGGCTTGAGGGATGTGACTCAGAAATGCAACTCTGCTCTATCTATCAATGGTAATAAGACAGGCTTCTGTTAAAGAAGGTTTTTAACCCATAACAAGTCTCTATTACATCCTAACAATCCACAGTGAGTCTATGACTTATTTGCCAAAATACATGGATTTATATGCAAAAAATCCTTTACATCACAAAAAGTAAATATCAAATATAAGACTATTTTTATTCCCAGTTAGTTCCAAGAAATAGCTCCAGTCTGGACCCTAAGCCTCTCCTAGACATTTTGAAGACTCCACTTAAGAGTAGCCCCACAAGTGCTTCTCTCTATAACATTGATGAAATCATGTAATCTCGGACCCTTTGCCTCTGAGAACAATAATTCCCAGTTTTCTGGCAGACCTGTTATTTTCCCTTAAACCTCTACTTCCTGAATCTAAAAATAGCAAGTAGCATCTCCTCTGCCAATAAACTTCAATTTTAAAGCATAACAAAGTAAATTTCTCTAAGTAAAAATTGTTGCTAACTCACTGAAATTATAATTCAGGCTGTTTAAAAATGTAAATTGGGTGATAACGTAATAAATCATCAATGAAGAAGTATCCTATATTTTAATGCCAGTCTGTGGAATCTGGGTGCCATGGCCACTAAAGCAGTTAAGATCAAATTTATTCTGCACAATACAAAACAAAAGGGAGAATGTTTTCACTTTTCACTGCTTTACATTCATTTCTTTGTGGGCTTTTAAAAAGTATTTTTGATATCTCTCTTTGATATATCATATGGAGATTATTAGTTGCAAATTCTCAGGAAAAGAAACTATTTGGATAAGGTGTTTGAGAATCACTTCTCCCTTATGATCCAGTGTGCATCAAGAATTTTTTTAGCCCCAGAAAGGAATCAGAAGAGGTATAGCAATGGAATAGAATAAAAATAAACAATTCTTTGAAGAAATGTTTTGGATTTGAAGAAGGGAACTATGAATTTATACACTGGTTTTCAATGTGTTTTTTATATACACAACATGTTTTTAAGAAGAATACTATTTGGTTTGATTTTCCATTTAGCTTTACCTGCTTTCCAAAATTCTAATAAAATATTAAAAATTAAAAGAAAAAAGCATCATGCATCATCATTACATGTAGACTTAATACAAATATTTATCAGTGTATTCCTAATTAGCAAATCTTGTGTTTAATGGTATATGAATATTATTAAATTACATACACTGAATATTTAAAGAATTCTTCCCTTTGAGATATAAATAAAATATACAGTAATATTTACCTCATATGCACCTCAGTCTTGACACACATTTATATCTCAGAGAGGAATACTGAGAACAGGGAATTAAGGATTTATTACAGGTAAAAGAAATATGAGGGGAAAAGATCTTTAAAGGATCATTCACAGGTTTAGGAATTTACCGAATCAAAAGCATTTATAACTCTGACAAAGCAAAATTCAAATTCCAGTTGAAATAAAGCACTTAAAATCATAAAACGATTTTTACTACTCCCAGAAGATGAAAACATCCAGTTTGATTATCAATCAATTTTTTACATTTTTTGCATGTAGCATATGAGGAAACTCCATCAAAATCATGTTTCTGAGTTTATTATTTCAACAAGAAGGAATGCTTCCACAAGGTGTTTTGTTTTTTTTTAAAGAATGTGCTTATAGTATGATAATTTATGTCTAGTTCATTAAGCAGGTGTTCTGGGCAAGATAATATAGGGAAAATGGCAAATATGACACACTGTTTTCCATTAACCCCTCTGGCACTGACAGTCTCAAACTCCCCTTCTGAAGACTAATCCATTTTGCTTAATGCTTAGCATTTTCAGATCCTAGCTCTGGGTGCCAGAAAGGTTTTATGTTTGAAGTACAAGAAAAGTATGTGGCAATTTTGAGCACCTAGTTAGTTAACCCTTATGAAAATCAATTGATAAAAGCCAAAAGCATCAAAAATAGAAAGGTTCTTTGTACAATTGGTATACACCAAACCAGGATTCTTTATACACTGTTGTTGTAGCAGATGCCACAAATTCCTTTCCATCAAATTAAAGGAGAGCTTTTTTTTTGTTTTAATATGACTGCTATCACCACACTTCAGAAGGCTCCCTAAACCCCACTTACATTCACTTCAGAGACTTATTTTTTAAAAGTGGGATTAAAACAAAGAAAGATAATGAATATGATTATTCACAATATCTAAACTAAGGGTTACAGGATCACAAACTGCCTCCCCTCTGTGACCCAATTTAGCTCACAAATTTGCTTTATCACTTTGGATTTAAATGGATTTGCACATTGTACATTAGCTACAGTTTGCCATAATTTCCACCAATTCTACTATCATGATTCCTTATCTTATTTATTCATTTATTCGAACTACTTAATTCCCATAGGCAATTTAAATCTCATGTAAACATTCATCTCCCAAAGTTAGGGTCTGCTTTCTCCTTTGGTTTTATTTCTTCTAGGAGTCAATATTGCAGAATTTAGTATTGTTCATTGTTAGAGGCACTGTGATCTCAGATGACCTAGATTCAAATCTTATTCAACTTCTATTTGGCTAATTACTTAACCTCTCAAAACCTCACTTTTCATCTATGGAATGGCAATTATATTATCTGCAGCAATATATACCTCCTATATACCAATCTACCACCAGTGGCAGCTTCACAGGCATGCAACCTATGCACAGAGGCCCACACTCAGAAGGGCTACATGCTTGGGTAAGCATTCTATTATCTCTGGCTTTAAATTCCTGAACATTTTTGAACAAAGAGCCTTAGCATTTTCACTTAGTAGGCCCTGAAAATCATAGAGCCAGTTGTGCTAACCACAGAGACTGAACTCTTAACAACTCAGTTATAGAGCTTTCTCCATGTTATATCTTAAAATAGATCAATGTGATATCAAAAGAAATAGACTTATAATGATATGTAAAGATCCACATATCATGACTCATTTTTTTCTTTTTATTGGTTCCATTTTCTCAGTTGTATTTTTCTCATGTATATATTGACTCAAAATTATTGGCATTTTTATTCTATAACATTTGGAAAGATTTAACAAATTCCTTTGAGTTGCCAGATTTAACAAATAAAAATACAGAATGCACAGTTATATTTGAATTTCAGATAAACAGTAATTTTTTTAATAAATACATCCCATGTAATACAGTAAAACCTTAGATTTAGAGTAACTTGCTCTGTGAGAGCTTCACAAGATGAACAAACATTTCTAATAAATATAACACGATAAATGAGTGATGTCTTGCAACTTGAGTAGCATGTGATGCTAAACCTAAGGTAATCATACCTGTGCCAATGGTTCTTGAAATTCACTTTGACATAAGTTCTTTGGATTACAAGCATGTTTCTGGAATGAATTATGCTCGTAAACCAAGGTTTTACTGTATTTGGGAAACACTTGTGTAAAAAAAAAAAGCAATTTAACCTGCATCAGAATAATAAAAATATTTCATTACATTTAATAAAAAATGACAGCAAAATTCTGGAATATTTCTCCAGATTTGTAAGGGAAAAAAAAAATCATGAAAAGGAAGAACTGTGTGAATATACACAAAGAGATCTAAAAAAAGGGACAAAGACATACTAATATGCATCCTTGAAAATACTGACTAGTTCATCATGCCCCATAAAATATTTAAGTAAGTTATAATGCAATGTGCTTCTAAAAATAGAGGGTGTACTATTGTACTATTAGTCTCCAGGGTACACATCACTGGTCAGACTACTATCTCCCCATGTTTTAAGCAGAAAAATTAGACATAAGCTCTTAGGCTTATGAACTTAGACTTAGACTTCCTGTTTATATCTTCTAACTAGCCATTTTGCCTTTCTCCACGAGGAAGGAATATGTTTACTGCTTACCTCAACTACATTAAATTAGGAAAGTCATATGCTCCTATTTAAAAAAAATAAAAAATAAAAAATGACAGCAAATCTCCAAGCTATATATGACTGATGATGTATCAAGAAAGTAATGGAAATCAAGGCTTCAAATTTTGGCTTCACATGATTGTGGATGGTTCTAATTCCACAAAGCCTTGGGAGGACAGCCAAGATGAAATGACAGATTTCTTACTTTTTAATCTAGACCTACAAAAGTAAAATGAAGCAGCTAATTACCAAAATTATTCAAAATATTCAGCCAAATATCCCCAAATAATCTGAATTTATCAATGAAAATGTTTTCCTAAACATACTGGTTAATAATCTTTCTAAAAATATTGTATTACCTTAATTTCTAGAGATGTTATACAAGTAATTCAAACATGACATATAGTTCCTTCCACTTACTTCCCAGAGTTAAAAATAAGTTATCTCAAGTCCATACTACAACTTGATTAAGTAGACTGGCATTATATGACTACTCTAAACTACATAAAATGGGGAAAAAAAGTCAAATTTGGAGGTGCTTGGGTGGTTCATTTCGTTAAGTGTCCTACTGGCTCAGGTCATGATCTCATGGTTCATGGTTGGAGCCCTGAATCAGGCTCTCTGCTGTCAGCACAGAGCCTTCATTGGATCCTCTCCCCTCCCCCTCGTCTGACCCTCCCTTGCTCTATCTCTTTCAAAAATAAATAAAATAAACATTAAAACAGTTTAAATGACCACCTTCCCACTGTTTCTTCACATGGTTGAGACAGAGAGAGAGAATAAGCTTTCTGGTATGTCTTCTAAAAAGAGCGCTAATCCTCTGATCTCATCTAAACCTAATCACCCCCCAAAGGCCCTGCCTCCAGACACCATCACATCTCATTGGGGTTAGGATTTCAACATATAAATTCTGAAGGAACAGTTCAATCCACAGAACTGAATGTTATACTGTGAAACAGAATAGACACTGCTTTAAAATGATAGGAAAATGCTTTGCACATTCTTCACCATATAGTCCCTAAGTCAAAGATGCATGTACATACAAGAAAACAGGGCAGCTCCTTTCTAAATCACTGTAAAGCTGTTTGTGGTTATGACAGGATGTTATTTCTCTGACCTTTACTCCACAAAGTCAACCTATCCTTTTGCTCTCCTTAATAATTTTCACCATCAATATTGTCCATGTAAAATCATCAAATCAGAAAACACCTGCCCAGAGCTTAGGAAAAAACTGTCAGTGTCCTAATACATATTGACAGGTACATCCTAAGAAACAGATCTCACAGTGGTTAAAAGCCTACATTCCAGGGGTGCCTGGATGGCTCAGTCAGTTAAGCATCCGACTTCGGCTGAAATCATGATCTCACAGTTTATGGGTTCAAGCCTCCACGTCAGGTTCTGTGCTGACAGCTCAGAGCCTGGAGCTTGCTTCAGATTCTCTCTCTCTGCCCCTTCTCTTTCTCTCTCTCTGTCTCTCTCTGTCTCTCTCTCCACCTCTCTCTCTGTCTCTTTCTCTCTCAAAAATAAGTATATATTTTTAAAAATTTAAATTAAAAAAAGCCTATATTCTAGAATTGGCCTGCCAAGGTGTAGAGCCAAGCTCTACCATTTATAGTGGTGTGAAAAGTAGTATCTCAGTTTGCCCCCATGTAAAATTGGAAATAACTGTAGTAATAGCAGTATTGGTTTGTAGGACTGTGAGGATTAAATGAATGAAAGTGTCTAAAGTGTGTAGGACAATGCCTGTGCACAGTAAGTAAATCTACTGGTTTGTATAGGTATCATCTACAAAGGCTATGAAGATTAGGTCCCTTGTCACATCCCACTCAGATATACTAAATTAAAAACACCTAGGTAGGGTGTAAAAATATGTTACTAAAACCAATATGTTGGTGGCTAGTTCTGTTTGGAATTGTTCATGTATTCTCCAAACAAGAAACTTATTCAGTGCTTAGTGAAACAGATAACACTTGTAGCAGTATTTGCTGTAAATGTTGACTATATTTACTACTTAAAATTGGATAGAAAAAGCATACAGACATTCAACTGTAGTGAAGTGCAGCTAAGAAGAATATTTAACTACTTTATCATTGAACACAGAGCAGAATCCATCACCAAAAAAAAAAAAAAAACCCACAAAAAATCAAACCAAACTAAAAGTTCACAATATAAACAAATGTAGCTTTATTCAAATTTAGTCAAGAGAAATAAATGTAGCTTTAGAAAGAACACAGGAAAACAAGGGATAAAAAGCATTCAAAAAAGGAGAGGAAAGTGTTGAAATGAGCAGAAATTCTCAAAAGTACATGGAAATGGTTAAATAAATTATTGTACAACTAAATAAAAAGTTTCTATGTAACTCTCAAAGTCAAAACTAGATTATTATTATTATGTAGTATTAGTACACATTAATACTAGATTATGTATTAATGAAAATATAAAATAAAATTTACAAAGGAATATTTTTTTTCAGTGTTTCAACAACCCTAACTATGCTCTGCTCCCCACAGGTGTAGCTATCATTTGTCACCATATGTTATTACAGCACCATTGACTAGATTTTCCGTGTCCATACCTTTCAGCCCCATGACTTATTATTCATTCCATAACTGGAAGCCTGTATACAGAAATCTGTTGTATAAAGTTATATTTCATTTTCACACATATAATAACTAGCATGGTAAAACCATAAAATAAAAATAAATAAAAGTAAATAACCTCTTATTATAGCACCACTCAAAAGAAATTGATACTGAAATTAAAATACTTTGTATTTTACACATAGACATACACATTTACATTTATATTTATATACATATATGTATGTATGTGTATATATATTTACATATATACACTTAAAATATCTTCTGCACTAGTATCATGGTATCCTCATTTGATCTCTCTACTGTCACTCTTACAAGACACTCATCTTTTCTCCACTATATAACTAAAAAGATTATTAAAATATATAAATCTGATTATATTACTCTTCTGTTTAAAATACTTCAGTATCTTCTCATATCCTTGAGGATCAAGTCTTAAATCTTTAATATGTCTACAAAGGCCATCTATGCTCAAGTTGTGTCTATCTTTCTACCTCCTCCTTCTCTAAGCATTTTATAGTCATACTTGCTCTACTTGGTTAAGTCTCTCAGATATGGCATAATTTTTCTTCCTTTCAGGACTGGAGAACTAACCTCCAAGACCTTACCTACCCACTCCTTTCCTTTCCCTAACAAAAATGTAAGTTATTCATTTTTCAACTCTGTAATATTTTGAACCAAATGGTTCCCAGATCAGAACACTGACAAAAATGGAAATAATGCTTCTGATATTTAAAAAGAGGCAACAGAATTTCAACTGTTTTTTTAATAGAAACCTAAAATAATACATTAGGCATTGACACTATACACTTTACAGATAAAATTTCATGGAATTACCAAATAACCCACAAAAATATAGATTTACTCTGTTATACCCAGATCACAGCATCCTCACCGACCAGAGACCACCAGGGAGACCGAGTCACGCATGCAAAGGCAAAGGGCTTTATTACGGGCTTAAGCTCGGGCTCACAGACTTCACCAGCATATGGGTCCGTGCTGAGAGCCTCGAACAAGGGCAGAGTAGGGTTTTTATGGGGTTTGAGATGGAGTTACAGAAGTTGTGACATGGGAACAGTGATCCAATCATAATAATTCAACATCATTGACAGTGGGTTTGACCATACATATTGTCTAGAGTATTCGTTACTTTTGGCGGGATCCAATTACAACATTTAGAGTACCTTTAAATTCAACCAATCACAGAGCGAGCCTAGGGTCTTGTTCGGCAACTAACAGGTTAACTTTAACATTAGGTAACAGGGTCCTATCTATAGTTTCTATCTCCAGGCCTCTCCCTTAACAATGTGGAGGGTGGTCGCTGGCCTTCCCTGATTGGGTGTTGCAAGGGTGGTTTCTCCTGCCTTGGGCAATGTGTAACTTCCTGATAGTTTCGGGTGAAGCGGAAACTCAGGCCTTCTAGTTTAGAGGGGAAACTTAAAGCCTGTCATGGAGTCAGTTTGGTTTAGACGTTTAGACTTGTGGCCTTACAACTCTACTTTACAAATGAAGAAACTAAAGTTCAAAGAGATTACAAAAGATTCCTAACATCAAAATGGATTTGAACCCAGTAATGTCAAAATCCAAGACATGTACTTTATCCATTATTCCCAGTACCACAGCTCAGTATCTTATAGTCCACAAATAACTCTAACACAAAGCACAATGTAACTGGCATGACAATAAAGGTGTAGTGGTAGTACTCTGAAAGAAGTATCTTGCAGGGGCCCCTGAGTGGTTCAGTCAGTTAAACTCTTAAGTGTCTGAATTTAGCTCAGGTCATGATCTCCCTGTTCATGGGTTCAGGTCTGGCTTCGGGCTCTCTACTGACAACTCAGAACCTGGAGCCTGCTTTGGATTTGGGGTCTCCCTCTTTCTTTGTCCATCCGCCACTCATTCCCTCTCTCTCTCTCTCTCTCTCTCTCTGTCTCAAAAATAAACATTTTAAAAAAAGAGAGAAAGAAGTATCTTTCAGTAGAACTTTAATTGGTTGTTAAAAAACAATGTTAGAGAAGCACAGAAAAAGATTCAGGAAGCCTTTCCAAAGGAGGTGGTATTTGAATTGGACCTCATCTATCAAAATTTTTAAATGATTCAGAAAATACTTAGAAATTAATCATAAGCAGCAAACTCAGAAAGGACCACATTAGAAACAGAAGGCCATAAAAGGTACCATCTTAACACTTTGACAGGTTTCACACATCCTGCCCAGTCCTATACAACATTCCCAATTTTCACAGATGGTTTGGCAGAAAAGATAATTCTGGTATGTTGGAGGCCGGCTCCGGCAGGTCCAGGGATCCCTGAAGGATGGACAGTGTCGGTGAGAGAGAGAGTGAGAGAGCCCCGGAGATTCTTTCTGATCACCAGGCAGGCATCTGCTCTGACTGGGGCTCAACTTTATTTTAAGTGTTTTGGAGATGGCACAGAATTGGCATTTGCCTTAGACAATGATTTCTGACTACAAGCTCCTTTGATATGTACGAATTTCCCAGAACATAGATGTGCATAACCTTTATCAATAGTGATTGAGGCAGGGGATTTAGAAGCTTATCTTATGGGGAAGGAAGGCATCGTTAGCATACCAGACGATGTTTTTAGCATAAGAGGGTGAAGTTACTTCCCTGTGAGCAGGGGTCAAACAGGTCTTTCAGGAGATATCTTTGCTCTCATAATCACAAAAGAAGTTCCTCAATAGGTTCCTTCACAGGGAGCAATCAGCATATACAAGGCCAGAAAATGCTCCAAGCAGAAACAAATGGGTGGAGGTGGATATCTGCCCCTAACTCTAAATTAGGCTCTTTGTCTCAGGGCCAGACTCAGGCCCCTTTTATTATGTTAAGTCTTGGATCCGCAAGGTCCTTTAGGGAGAGCCTTATAACAATCATCCACAATGCTATCATCTGAAGTCTCTTTGGAAAGACAAGGACATGCCTTTCCTGATGAGCAATCTATGTGGGGAATGTCGGTCTGATCTAGAATATTGTGAGGCCTGGTCAAAACCAGCAGCTTCATTTCCAACAAGAGCCAGTAGTAGCAGAAGGAGATACCAGATTTCATTTCTCATGGCAGGAGCTGTGCAAACACTACCATATCCTTGCTGTGACTGCCATCCAGAGAGGCCAGTGCGGCTCCGGCACTGGTACTTTTCAGGAAAAGTAGTTAATCAAATTCTTTTAGCCTAAGATCTAATAAGTCCCTAAGAAGTTTCCTTGGGGAGTTGCAGTGTAGACTATCTGCATTTCTTATCTATGGAGGACAGAAAGCTGCACTTAAATAAGATGGTAGCAATGAATGATAATGTTAAGGTAAATGAAAACTAAGGATATGATAGACTGCCACATATTGCTGTAGACTGAAAAGAGATGCTGAGGAATATCTTTGTTATTCTGAATTAAAACTTTACAAATTCTGGGGGCTCCTGGGTGGCTCAGTCTCTTAAGCATCCCACTCTTGGTTTCAGCTCAGGTCATGACCTCACGGTTCATGAGTTCATGTCCCATCTTGAGCTCTGCCCTGAAAGTGTGGAGCTTGCTTGGAATTTTCTCTCCCTCCCTCTCTCTCTGCCCCTCCCTGGCTCGCAGTCTTTCTCAAAATAAATAAAACTTAAAAAAAAAAGTCTTAAAAATTCTGATACCAAGAGTATATCTAAATACACATGGTTTTTATAGACTTTTTAAAGAGAAATCAATAATAAACATTCTTATAAAAAGATTCTACAGATATAGAACAAAGTAAATTTAGTAGATTATGAATACAAAATAAATTATTCTTCCAGAAATGTTTTCTCAGGTGTGTCCTAGAATAAAAGGTACTCGGAAATCTTGCTACTTACTTGAATGACAGATCCAGTTCTACTTGAGAATTTCTTAAAGAGAACTAACTATCCATAATTGTACCAGGGAACTTACTTGACAGAAATACATACATAGCCAATTCTAACAAATTATCTTTCCCATATTCACAAGTGAAAAATAACAAATGTTCTGATTACTTAATTACTATATACCTCAATAACTATTTTGTTTTTATTGAGTTGGGAAAAAATGGCTATGAATACACCCTGCGATTTAAATCTTCAGTGTTAGTAGAAAAAGAAACCAGAACGTCTACATCCCCTAGACTCCACACACAGGAACCAAAAGCAATTAGTAAACTAGCAACATGATAAAGTCATATTCCCTGTTCTGTCAAACCTTTTGTTAAACAAAAACTGAAGTCATTTCAAGTGACTGAATTTGGACCAAGGTATCTTTCTATGTAGAGATTATCTAATTATCGTAATAAGCCGATAATGCAGACTCCTCACCCCCTCTCTGCTCAGGGCACCTAACCTGCCTGCTCCTTTTGAAGGCAAGGTTCTTCTCCAAGGTGGCCACATGACTGCCTCTTCTTTATCATTAGCCATCAGTTCAAAGTTTATTTCTTAAGAGAGGTAGCACCTTATATAGAATATTACCCTAATACACACACACACATACATACACACACACACATACACACACACTGTTCTATTATATTAGCATATTTTATTAAGTCAGGGTTCTCAAAGTATATAATCAAAGAGTTCCTGGGGACCACCAGACTTTTTCAAGGGGACTGAAATTCAGTTCTATTATCATGACCATATTAAGGTACTATTTTGCCTTTTGAACTCGCATTTCCCAAGACTGTATAAAGTATAAAAGTTCAGACTCCATTTAGCAACTACCCTTCAATTTATAAACTTATTTTTATGTTATAAAACACACTTGTGGGGCGCCTGGGTGGCTCAGTCGGTTAAGCATCCCACTTTGGCTTAGGTCATGATCTCACGGTTCGTGGGTTCAAACCCCACATCGGGCTCTGTGCTGACTGCCAGCTCAGAGCCTGGAGCCTGTTTCAGATTCTGTGTCTCCCTCTCTCTCTGATCCTCCCTTGCTCATGCAGTCTCTCTCTCTCTCTCACTTAGAAATAAATAAAACATTTAAATTTTTTTTAAAAAAAACACACTTGTTTTATATATTCAAGATATGCTAATCTACATGCTCTTAAAAAAAACTTTAACTGCTACATGTACACCCATATAATGTAACATATAAAATGTATATGCCTGAAATGTTACTCATACGTATGTAAATATATGCATGTGTACATATACACGCAAACATTTAAGGTTCTTTAAAGCATGCAGAAAACATATTAAGAATTTTGAGTTAATTCAGGTAATAGTAGGTTGAACCACATGAAGTTGCCAATATTAAACTATGTTTGACTTACAAGAATTGATGTTTATTATCATTCAACAGTAAGAAAAAAGCTTTTATGAATAGAAGCTAACAGGAAAAGTTTACCTTCTCATATAAATGAGTACAAGCATTATAATCAAATCTACTGTCCATGTCTTCTTTCCCTAAGAATTTAACCTTGGACAGGTAGTTCAATCAAACATCTGCCATAAGACCTTAAAACAAATGTTGATGGAAAATCAGCAGTCTTTTCAGCCAATGGGACAGGTGTACCAAGAAGAGCAAGCTAGTTAGTTCTATCAGCTCAGAAAATGGATTGATCCCAAAGGTAATGAAAGGGAGTCTTGACCATCTGCAGTTCCCAAGAAGATAAATAAATCAGATTCAGATGTCTGCTGCAACTCTGGATATGATCAGAATGTCTCTTAATTCTTTATAGCGTGGAACACTGGCATATAAGATACTGTTGCCAACTGGCGCAAACTGCTCTATTTGGCAGTCAGTCAAGAGAAAGAAGAGGGTTTTTTTCCCCTTATATATCTTCAATCATGTTTTTATTTTAGAAAATAAAACAATAAAATAAGCAAGGAATGGTAAGTATTATTTGCATATTAAAGGGTGTGATATAAATGTTATTAGATAAAATAATGAAGTGTTGCGTGTAAGATGGAATATCCTACTTGAGGATCATTTCAACATGCATGGGTATGTGGGAAGTGCCCTATTTCTAATATTTCTCTCCATGGGAAGAACTTCATTTGTTATAAAAACCCTGCCCTAGCTCAACTCCCTCTCTGACATTTTACCTAATTATGAGTTTGAAAGGACAACTGCACATGAGAATAAATTTTGCTTCTGGTCTTCTTCAAAGTGAGATGCTTTCAGAAAACACATATCCCAATCTGTTTCTCCATGCCATCAATTTTTTAAATTAATTTATTTTATTTTACAAGGCAGTGAGTTAAAAAGGGGGAAGGGCAGAGAAAGAGGGAAAGAGAATCTCAAGCAGGCTCTGAGCTGTCAGTGCAGAGCCTAACAAGGAGCTTGATCACATGAACAGTGAGATAATGACCTGAGCCAAAATCAAGAGTCGGAGGCTTAACCGCTTAACTGACTGAGCCACCCATGAGCCCCCTCCACACCACCAATTTTAAAGAAGCCTCCTCCCTGAGTGGATAGGGAAAGGTCTGCTCTGGTCCAGCCCTGTTGTTTAAGTATGCTACTTCTCAGGTTCAGTACTGCCCATAAATATATAACTTTTACAAAAATAAAGGAAAATATTCTGACCTCCATGCACTAACATTTTCATATTATTTCTCAAATGGCTCAAGATCTCAGTAGAGAAGAAAAATATAATTAAGGGCCCCCAAGGGCAACATTTTGACATAATCAATTTCACTGAAAAGAAACACTCATTTACAAGTCAATTTTTCAAGCACTATTTTGTCTTGAATCTGTACAGGCTTGTGATTAAAGAGGTCACTGGCCATCACCTTACTCTTCTGCCCAGTGAGCCTGGGAAAAAAGAAAATTAGGAAACAACTGCCTTAGAGATGTTAAATAGTGACTTGCTTTCTCTTCTTTCTAACAGACAAACTAAGGACCTATCTTCTGACAAACAAGTAAACAGGCTAAAACAAACAAAAAACCCATAAAGCTATCTTGCCTTTTAACATCAGGTGAATTCTAATAGATGAATACAAATGAAGGTTGTTGAAATCTGTCTACAGTGGCTGGGGCCACCAAACTATAGTGAGAAAACCAAATGCATCGAGGAAAATTGCAGCCAAGACTATAATTAAAAGACCACAAAACTTCCCTTTACTTCGTTTTGCTATTGTGAGAAGACAGTTATGAAGAGTAACTTTGTTCAAATTAAATAGCACTCTATTTTTACATAAGATAGATGATCATAATAGTCGATGACACTTTTTAAGGGAAATGCTGCTGGAAAAATTACAAAGCAAAGCAGGGCTAAACAGCTGCATCTGTTGGACCGGGTCTTTGCAGCTGCACAGAACCCAGGATAAATGACAAGCAATTCTTCTCACTCATTCCTCTATTACTTCTAAATCTTCAGACTCATATTTCATACTTCAATGTCATATTATTCTTCTTATTGAGCTGCCAAGGGAAAAAAAAGATAATTTCACTAAAGATGATAAAATAAAGGGGGCAGACTCTTTGTCATAGGTATGAATGAGAAGAAAAGGTCATCTGATTTTAATCCCTGGTTAAAGAAGTATTTTCAAGAGTTTTACCTGGGTCAGCAGGTGACCTCTGGAAGAGATAACAGAAGTTAAGATTTCATAACCAAGAAATGAATTGAGAGGTCACATTAACACTGTCAAAGCAGTAATGTCACAGTAACAAAAGTAGGACTGCTATTTCCAGAATGTCTCATTTCCAAAAATTAAGCAATAAAATGGACTATAATCAAGTGAACCTATCTACAAATCAGCAGACAACCCTGTCAGTACAATATAAACTCCTGGAATGCAAGTACCATCATCTGTAAAATAAAGCTGTGAGAATTGCTGAAATTTAAGGTTTCTTTTAACTGTATGACTTTCTGTGTCTATTATCTATGTTTATCGTAAGAGAAACAGATGGATAACAAGGAACTTCTGCTGAAAGAAATGTGAAAGAAAACAAAAAGTCACTACTAATGATAGCTAAACATTTTGTAGAAGAAGGAAATCTACTTATTCTGCTTTTGATTCTCTGCTATTTCTTTTAAGTAATTATACTATCAGTTGTTGATTCTAAAACACTCATTTTCATTGCTCTTCTTTAAATGTGGCAGTTAAGGGGTACCTAGGTGGCTCAGTCAGTTAAGTGTCCGACTTTGGCTCGGGTCATGATCTCATGGTTCGTGGGTTCAAGGACTGTGTTGGGCTCTGTGCTGACTGCCAGCTCAGAGCCTGGAGCCTGTTTCAGATTCTGTGTCTCCCTCTCTCTGACCCTCCCCTGCTCATGCTGTCTCTCTCCCTCTCTCAGAAATAAATAAAACAATAAAAAACATTTAAATGTGGCAATTAAAAAGATCCATTTTTAAAATTTATTTCATTTTTTAATAATTTTTTAATGTTTATTTATTTGCAAGAGACAGAGTGGGAGTGGGAGGGGGGCAGAGAGAGAGGGAGACACAGAATCTGAAGCAGGCTCCAGGCTCTGAGCTGTCAGCACAGATCCCGATATGGGGCCCATACTCATGAACCAAGAGATCATGACCTGAGTCAAAGTTGGTGTTTAACCAAGTGAACTACCCAAGTGCCCCAAAAAGATCCATTTTTTAAAAAGCATTTATTATTTTTCCTTATTAGAAAATTGCTAAATGTTCATTGTTTTAAATATAAAAATTCACAAAAGGAAAATAAAAATGATCTATAATCTTATCTAGACATAACCATAGTTTATATTTTCTATATAAGAATATATATATGAGTGGTGCCTGTGTGGCTCAGTTAGTTAAGCCACTGACTTCAGCTCAGGACATGATCTCACAGTTCTGGAGTTCAAGCCCCGCATCGGGCTGTGTGCTGACAGCTCAGAGCATGGAGCCTGTTTCGTATTCTGTGGCTCCCTCTCTTTCTCTCTCCTCCTCCCTGGCTCTAACTGTCTCTCTCTCAAAAATAAAGAAACATTAAAAATTTAAATATATATAATTAAATATATATATGCACATATATACATACATATATACACACACACACATATGTGAAATGTGAAATAAGTTCCCAGATATTGGCTTATCAAGTAGTACTGATGAGCTTTAAGAATCAGTCCCTGTTTAGAACCAATCAACTACATAGTCTCAGTGATCAAATTGAAATTGGTACCACAAGAATAAAAAGTCACTTTCAAACAAGTAATTACTGAGGTCCAAGAATCCATACTGGGAAAACTGGTAGAGTGAGGGAAGAAAAAAATAAACCTCCACCCTACAATTTGCTGAGCAGAGAGGACCAAGAAATTGAGTGCCCCAATTAAGAGAGTTCCACTTATTCATTACCTTACTAAATGGCATGCCTGCTTAATTGGAATAATCAGCAGACAGAAACTTAGTTCAGTGTATCTGAATGACTCCTAATAATAGTCAACTGTCTTGTCCATCTCATTTAAATGGAACACCTGGTGTTACCTCTCAGCCCTGTTCCCAGGGGTTGGCTCTATGATATTTACTCACATAAATGTCTATGGGGCAAGATTTTTATCGTTTCCTTACTGCTACACTTCAGGGGTTGCTAAGAAAGTTTTATCAGTTTCCTCACAGACCTATATCAAGTAATTGCACATGTGACATGGAAAATCCAGGGTGGTAGGCTGAGGTTAATGACACACTTGGAGGTTTACTAAAAAGTATATTCTTAAAAAGAGTACGTTCAATTTTATGAAGTACCTATTTCGCAGCCTTATAATTATGAGTTTGATGTCATAGTCAGCTATTGCAGTAAAATGTCACTGATAAGAATAAGGAAACATAAAATGTCAACCTCAAATGAGTTTAGTTCAAATTATCCAATTAAATTTTAACTGCTGGAAAACAGATTCTCTACTAAACCTGCTTCTTTAGACAAATAACCATTAAGATGACTGTTCTGGTGAGGATACATAGTGTAGATTTCATTTCATTTAATTCAAATCTTAGAATCAAAAAATTTTTAAATTTAACTCATTACCATGATCTGAAAAGTCCTAAGTATTTTTATTATTGAAATACAAAATATATGAAGGCCTATATGAGTTTAGTACCTAATTAATTAATTAGGTACCTAATAATTAATCATTGAAAGCACTTTTTAACATGATTAACATCTCATCTTTGGCAAGATGGTGAATTAATGCAGACTACTGGCTCTCTCACCTAAATTCAACCCTAGTGAAGTGACAGACTCAACAAAGAAAATGTTGGATCTGAGAAATGAATAGTCAACTTTTAGTAAACTTTTATTTGTGTCCCTTGGTAGGGAATTGGCAGTCCGGAGTGAAGTTAAAAAAGTAAAACTCCTAATTATGTTCTTTTCCTCCACCACATTGCACTGAACTGCACATTGCTCAATCCACTAACACTATGAGCCATGAACTCACAAGTACAACAGGTAGTATCAGGGTAGCTGTCACAGATGGGGTTTCTCTGAGGCAGCTGCTAAGATAGACTTTCAGGTACAATGCATTTATTAGACACCGATACTTAAGAAAAGAAGGAGTACAAAGTAGGCTTCGACAGGAGAAGTTAAATCATGATGCAGGCCTAACATACTTTTGACTTAATTAGTAGAGATTCTGGGAGCAAGATTTATGTCCTGCAACAAGATGAAATGGCCAGGTATTTACACACCCCTGACTTGCTCATTAACAGTTGTGAATTTCTCTGGAAGAAGCATAAATGGGTTGAGGCAGCTCTGTGCTTCTGATAAAGACCATGAAGCAGCAGACTACTGAAGGCTCACCATACTTCTAACAGTTGGACAGTAAGTCCTTCCTTCAAGTGAGATATGAATGGTACATCTCATGTCTACCACAGTGGTCTAGTAGCCAACAAGGATGATAAGCAGGTAACAGTATCTGCCAATAGACAGACCGATTGTCCCTTAGCTCTTCTAATTTGGTCCTTATTCTTTATACTCTCAGGAATAAATTATCATAGTTAAAAATATATGGAAAAGAAAAATATAGATCAATTTTACTAAAGATTATAAAAGCAACAATTATAAATATTAGTAATTTAAATATATATCTCTATGTATTTCATTCCTGTAAAGAAAGACAAGTATTAGAACTATTAGTACACAATAACTAAATGACTTCTCCAGCATTTCACCACGTTGGCTATGTAGGCTCCCCAGTGATGCAAAATTCATGTGGCAGTCGTATTTATTGTGGGGTGATTCTTCAAAGCATTAAGTAAACAGCAAGGGTTAAAAACATAAGCAAATAAACAGATAACTCTAGAAGCTGCTTGGCTATAATAGACTTACTGTTTGTATGTTACAGTGGTTTTGAATGTCTACAATGTGTAGTTACTTGCAGTTTTCCTTGCTGTGCATAGATCTGAAAAAACACACATGGGAACAGGCAAGTGTGATGAGCCAAAAACCATCATACAATGAGGTTGTAGTAGTAGTCAGAATATTTGGAATTTTATTTATTTATTCATGTTGGAAATCCTTGCAAATACTTGTTTATATAACATGTAAAATGGTGTAGAAATAAAACCTACTGTGAGAGTGGATATAGAAGTGAAAAATATTTGATAAGGCCAAAGAGAGCAATGATTGTAAGCCATAAAATAGTAGTCTTGTGGAGAAATTACATGTTGTCTTAGTGTTTACATGCTGCGGTTACTGAGGAGCCCTCAAGATATGTTCCTTTGTATCAAAATCTATTCCATTACTTGCCTATTTGACAAGGAAAGTCATAGGTTTAGAGGCACAGAATTTGAGAACAGATTTCTTCAACCACTCACCACTGTATGATCTTGTTCAAATTACTCAGCCTTTTTCAGTTTCAATTTGCTTATTTGTCAAATGGTTAAGTAGCATACATTTAGAATTTTACAATTATTAGGTAATCAGTGTTACTCCACATATCTCTATCCATGCCACTCCCTCCTGTTCCCCAATCACTTGCAAAATTGTATTCCTTACTTGGTCATATTACAATTATACTATTATTATTTACGTATGTATACTATTTCAATGTCTTACTAAATATACCTTGGCCAATTCAGAACAAACTTTTTTCAAGTTCTTAGATTATTACCATTTATTAGAAAAAGAGCTATAGAAAGATAAGAGGCTTAGCAAAACTCAGCAGTATATTATGTAAAGAAAAAAATATCTAAAAACTGCATCTAAATCCAGTAGAGGTAAATGTATACTTCACAAGTCTAAGAAAGGAAAGCTTTTTAGTGTAGTATTGAGAGAATTAATATTTCTAATGACTCCATTAGATTCACAAAATGTAGGATGTTTGCATTCTGTTATAATTTTAGGAGAGTAACATGAAATAATTCGTTTTAATAATTTGAAATTCACTTTCATATGTAAAGTAGGCCCAAAGACAGAATACTAAATCCAGTTTTATTTACCTTAAAAGACCTGGAAAATTTATCAGCTATATCTAAGTTGAGGCACTGAGTATAAAACTAGCAAAGTCTGAACAACAAAACAGCAATAAAATTTTCTTTTCTCATCAAAGATGAAGTTGGGTTATTACTGACTAATGCTAAATATAAATAAAAATTGTCTTTGCATTTTTATGTCAATGTACTTCTTTAATTTTGAATAAGTTGTCACTTGCAGTTATTCCAAAATAAATAGCAAATGGACTCCCAGTATTAGAATAATGAGATAGCAACCCAACTTTCTAGGCAAATATATAATGCCATTTGCCAATAACAGAAGAAGCCTAAAGAGCAATGGAAATAGATTTCCCTGGCAATATATGTCACTCAAATCCATTATTAATTTTGTGCCTTACCCAGCACATAGGGGTTGTAGTTAAGATTAGAGCTCATTGGATAATTTAAAATTCATAAAGTTTCCTTAGCTTCTCAGAGTAAGGTGCTCTATAAATATTAAATAGTAATAATCATGATAATGATGAAATTATTATTCTAATCTTCATCTTGCACATGCTGTAAGTAATTCTCAGCCACTTTATCATTTGGCTATGTGCACATACACACTGCCAGCGAGGTTTTTGGGGGTATGGAATTCCCTTTGAAATCAATGGGAGCTCTGCAATCAATTCAACTCAGCAGGGGACTGAAGGAGGTGGGGAAGAAAGAAAATTCTCAGTGTAACACTGAATAAAATCAAAGCAAACAGAAAAAAATAATACAGCCTAATGGTTTCAAAATTAAGAACTAATGAGATGAGGCTGTTGTTTTTAATTAAAAGAAACAAAATTGTAAATATTACCTTATAGAAAAAATGGTATAAAAATAATAAATTAAAAAAATTTAAAAGAGTCATGTAATTTCTTATGTAAGAAATGAAAACTCTCCATTCTTACAAAATCCAAATATGTTCATTTATGTTTCTTGGAAGTTCCTAAACTTTATTTTGGATTTGAAAATATCTCTTCTGTATCATATTTTAAAATCCTCTTTGTGTCTCCTAAAATTGGTTGTTATAATAGTCCTGAAAAGAAGGTAATAGATTATATTTAAAAAGACAGCCTTCTGCATTACTGAAAACTACATCAGCACCTGTGGTCAAGAAAATCATAAAAATGAATGCTTTCAGAAAAGATGTGATAAAATGTATTTCTTTATAATTAGAATAGTAGAAACTACAAATAGGGTCATGTTTAATATTGAAAATATGGTACAAGATGCAGGGGTGGTATCTTTATGAACTGCTATTTATACAGCTGAAAAGCTGTCTCTTTCCTAATTTCATCTTCAGATCCATATTTATCCTAGAGATGGAAACCATATTTATAGAAACAATCTTCTTCAGATTCTTTAAGATAAGAGGGCACAAACCAACACCTACAAATTTATAGTTTACTCAGCCAGCCTGTAACCATGGAAACAGATTGACCATTTATACAGAGCTAGCCCTTGCAAATTCAACCCTGCCTCCCTGGCTTGAAAACTGCTAACAATGTAATCTGATTACTTTGTCTAAGAATATATTATTGTTCAAACAACCAACCAATCAAGAATGTATATTAAAAAGTTCTTGCTACATTATTGTATAAAGAGGCTTAAAAGATGTCTAACATAAAAGTTGCACAAAACCCTTTCTCACAGAATCTTCTTTTATTGGAGAAAGATGCTACATCAATAAGACTCTTGATTATGTGCCATCTGCTGATATTGTTCTCCACTTATTTCATCCCACACTTTATTGTTCTGTGCATCTTCAAACCCGCAAACTCTGCCATCAGATGTCCACTGACTTCACATCATCCTCAGCCTCCAAGTAAATATGTGAAGAATGATTACTGACAATTCTTTAAGAGATGAGACACATCGAGTCTTTGCTCTTAAACAGTGACAATTATTTATTTTTTACTTGATATCATTATTATAAATAACTAAAGAATTACACTTGCTACTTTGGTATATCGTAGAGTTAAAATGGAGTCTCACACCTATTATTAATGTTGAATCTCCTAACAGCCTTGACAGAAAGAGATCATCGTTCCTGTCTGAAGAGAGAGTATTCAAAAGAATTCAAGTATCTTATGCAAGATAAAAGTACATAAACAAATAAATATAGTTAGTTTATAGCAGAGTCTAGATTCACTTTGATCTTTTGACTCTACACTGTCTTTCACACCACCTAAAATTATTTAATTCCCTGATAATATCCTAAGACAAACTAAACTTTCCTAATTAACCATACTTATCAAAAAATTAAAGGTTTTCTGTACATCTATCTTTCACCAGATGTCATTTATTCTTCTTATATGGCCTGTGATGATTACACATTTTTTTATTATGGCAAAAGCTATATGATCACATATCAAAGGTTAAGAGATCATACTAAAAAATATCACATCTCCTTTTATTGTTACAAATCTCCTGCTGAGGCAAAATATATATTAAAAAATCCTCAACACTTTTCTGCCCATGACAATAAAGGTATAGTGGACATATTGGAAAAATCAATTCCTTAATATTTCTACATAATATAAATTGAGTGCTGTTATTTTCACTACTTCAAAAATCACAAAGCATAAACAGATGAATGAAGAGTAATATACTTGCTTCAGTTTTTATTGCAGAGTATTAAAAATTAAATTTATTGTTTATAATGAAGTCAGAACTCAGGAAAGTATTGCCTGAGGCATTTAAACAAATACACTAAAAAATAAATCCCTTTAGTATCCCTTCTACTACTATTTATTTCTACATGCAGTGAAACAAAATTCTTTATTACCCCGCCATATTTCTTATATAATTTATCACATTTTATGATTCGCATGTGTTTCTATGTAACTCCTGAAAGGTGCAGACCATAACTTATTCAGCACATACATAAAATCACAGCACAGGTGATGGCACTTACTTGACATTCAATGAAAAAAATAAATGAATGATATAATTTATTAATACATCATAAGTGTTAGAGAATGCCAAAGATGCCCATGAGGTTGAGATTATAGTTGACCTTTAGAAAACATGGGTTTGAACTGTGTGAGTCCACTTATATGAGGATTTTTTATAGTACAGTACTGTAAGTGTATATTCTGTATAATCTTTTTTATTTTAATTTTTTAAAATTTATTTTTGAGAGAAAGAGAGAGAGAGTGTGATTGGGGGAGGGGAAGAGAGAGATGGAGACACAATCCAAAGCAGGCTCCAGGATCTGAGCTGTCAGCACAGAGCCGGATGCAGAGCCTGAACTCATGAACTGCAAGATCATGATCATCTAAGACAAAGTCCAACACTTAAACCAACTGAGCCCCCCAGGCGCCCCTATATAATCTTCTTAATGACATTCTCTTTCTCTAGCTTACTTTATTGTAAGAATACAGTTTATAATAGATATAATATACATAAAGTATGTTTATGTTATTGGTAAGGCTTCCAGTCAACAGTAGGCTTTTAATAGTTACGTTTGGGGAGAGTCAAAAGTTATATGCACATTTTGACTGTGTAGAGAATCAGTGCCTCCAACTCCCATGTTGTTCAAAGGTCAACTGTACTTCAAAGTCTGTAACAGATTATGTACACATATGTATGGTATGTATACAGATTACAAATACACACAATATATGCATATGAATATATTTAACATTAGAAAAAAACATGTTTGATATCATCTAAGTAAATAAACTTTTATTGGAATATTATTTGCAGACATTTTAATTTTTTGATGTTTTATTTATTTTTGAGAGAGAGAGAGAGAGAGATACTGAGCGTGAGTTGGGGAGGGGCAGAAAGAGAGATGGAGACACAGAATTCAAAGCAGGCTCCAGACTGAGCTTTCAGCACAGAGCCTGAATCTGGGCTCACATTCATGAGCTATGAGATCATGACCTGAGCTGAAGTTGGTTGCTCAACCAACTGAGCCACCTAAGTGCCCCCAAGACTTTTTAAAATAAAGTTGAAAGTTGAGAAATGTAAAGAATTTCAGAAGTCTACAAGTATAACATTATAAGTTATTTACAACTCTGAATGATATTAAGCCAGTGGTAAACCAATCTCACATGTGAAATGAGTCAAACTCTTTCAAAACATTAAAAGTGTATTAAAGGAGAGGAAACTGTACTAAATAGTTCATGCTGCTCTACAAGATTTAATTTTTCACAGTGGGAAAAATTTATTTCTTCCAGGAGAGCGACTTACTCGTCAAGGCTCAGTATATTACCTGATATATTTGTATTGGACCTAAGCCTTGAAATATGGTTTAAGAACTTAAGTTTACAGAAACTGCCTTCTATGTCTCTTTGTATATCCAAGGCCCTTTACAGAGCCTCTTTTAAAAAAAAATTACTTTTACCACCTATTATGTAAAACAAAAATAGATATTTAAAAGGTATTAAATCATTTAAAACATTTTCTTCAGTTAAAAAGAAAACCATATTTTTACTAATTTTATGTTTGATACCATACTAGTTTTCTATCGCTGTATAACAAATTACCACAAATGTAACACTTACAAAACCATTTATTATTTTGCTGCTGTAAAGGTCACAAGTTTGAGTTGGCTTCACTGGGTTCACTGCTTAGGGTCTCAAAGGCCAAAATCAAGGTGTCAGCTGAGTGGCTTATATCTAGACATTCTGGGCAAAATCCACTCCCAGGCTCATGCAGACTATTGGCAAAATCTTGTTACATGTGCTTGTAAGAATGAGGTACCCATTTCTTAGTAGCTGTGAACTAGGAGTAGGAGTCCCTCTCAGCTTTTAGAAGGTGTATGTCCTTTTTGCCATATAATGTAATAACATATTCATGGAAACAACACCAAAAGATGAAATTCATGGGGCCCGTTTTAAAATTCTGATTACCACAAATATGTTACTAAAACCTTAGCAGTTAAAGGAGCAAATGATTAAAAAAATAATATATTAATATATGCTGGTTTTAAAGTATAACAGGTTTAGTTTAAAAATAAAACCCAGAGGTGCCTGAGTGGCTCAGTCAGGTAAGTATCCGACTCTTGAATTTGGGTCAGGTCATGATCTCATGGTTCATGCCTTGTGTTGGGCTCTCCACACTGACAGTACTGCTTAGGATTCAGTCCGTCTCTCAGCATTCCCACCCAACCCCTCTGCCCCTCGCCACTTGCTCTCACTCTCTCTCTCTCAAAATAAATATTTTAAAAAATTAAACTAAAACACAAATGAAAACAAAAAGTTATTAATAGTAATTTTAATGATGTGTAAAATTTCAACATACAACAATATACTTACAACAAAAAAAGGTAATGGATTTATACTAAAGATAAAGATTAAAGATATTGATCTACATAGCTAATAAATAAATAAATAAACCAACAAAACAGTAATCCATAAGACAAATACTGTAGATAAAAGCATAAAAATAAAAATGGCTTCACCACATTAATTTTTTTAATTATTCGAAAGTGTGAGTTATATTTAACACTAACCATGCTAAGATAAATGAGTGTTGAGGTAAAATTTGTATACAAGAAAATCTAAACAGATTATATTCTGCCTTTCAGAATAAAGCTGTCAAAATCTTTTTCACCTTGAAATGACATGGATGGAACTAAAAATGTAATGTTAAGTGAAGTAAGTCAGTCAGAGAAAGACAAATACTATCTGATTTCACTCAAATGTGGACTTTAAGGAATAAAAAACAGCAAAGAAAAAAGGGAGACAAAGCAGCAGACTCTTTTTTAAAGTTTTTATTTAAACTCCAGTTAGTTAACATAAAGTGTAACATTGTCAGGAGTAGAATATAGTGATTTATCACTTACACACAATACCCAGTGCTCAACACAAGTGTCCTCCTTAATACCCATCACCTATTTAGCCAATTCCCCACAGACCTTCCCTTCCATCAACCCTCAGTTTGTTCTCTAGTCTTAAGAGCCTCTTATAGTGTGCCTCCCTCTCTTCTCCACCCCTTCTCTATGTTCATCCACTTTGTTTTCCATAGTTTAGCTATTGTTGATACTGATGCTATAAACATTGGGGTGCATAAGCCGCTTCAAATCAGTATGTTTATATCCTTCGGATAAATACCTAGTAGTGCAACTGCTAGGTCCTAGCAAAGTTTAGCTATTTTTAGCTTTTTGGGTGACTGCACCAGTTTACATTCCCATCAACAGTATAAAAGGGTTCCCCTTTATCTACATGCACACAATCTGTTGTTTTCTGTGTTGTTAATTTTAGCCATTCTGTCCAGTATGAGGTGGTATCTCATGGTAGTTTTGATTTGTATTTCCCTGATGGTAAGTGACGTTGAGCATCTTTTCATGTGTCTGTTAGCCATCTGGATGTTTTCTTTGGAAAAAATTCAATTCATGTTTCTGCCCATTTTTTAAGTGGACTATTTGTTTTTTTGGATGTTGAGGTTTATATGTTCTTTATAGATTTTGGATACTAACCCTTTATCAGATAACCCTTTATCAGATCAAATTGTCATTTGCAAACATGTTCTCCCATTCTGTCAGTTGCCTTTTAGTTGTGTTGTTTCCTTCACTGTGCAGAAGCTTTTTATCTTGATGAAGTCCCAACAGTTCATTTTTGCTTTTGTTTCCTTAGCCTCTGGAGATGTGTCTAGTAATAAGTTGCTACAACCAGTCAAAGAGATGGCTGCCTGTGTTCTCCTCTAGAATTTTGATAGTTTCCATCTCACATTTAGGTCTCTTATACATTTTAAATTTATTTTAGTGTACGTTGTAAGAAAGTGCTCCCGTTTCATTCTTTTGCACGTACCTGCCCAGTTTTCCCAATATTATTTGTTGAAGACACTGTCTTTGTTTCCACTGGATATTCTTTCCTGCTTCGTCTAAAAGATTAGTTGACCATATAATTGTGGGTCCGTTTCTGGATTTTCTATTCTGTTCCATTTATATCTCTGTGTCTGTTTTTGTGCAAGTACCATACTATCTTGATGAACACAGCTTTGTAATATAGCTTGGAGTCAAGAACTGTGATCCTTCCAGCTTTGCTTTTCTTTTTCAAGATTGCTTTGACTATCCGGGGTCCTTTGTGGCTCCAGATGTATTTTAGGATTGTTTGTTCCAGCTCTGTGAAAAATGCTGGTGGTATTTTGATAGGGACTGCAATTAAATGTGTAGACTGCTTTGGGTAGTATGGACATTTTAACAATGTTCTTCCAATCCATGAGCATGGAATGCTTTTCCATTTCTTTGTCTTCTCTTCAATTTCTTTCATAAGTGTTCTATAGTTTTCAGAGTATAGATCTTTTGCCTCTTTCGTTAGGTGTGTCCTAAATATCTTATGGTTTTGGTGCAATTGTAAATGGTATCAATTCCTGAATTTCTCTTTATGCTCTTCCATTATTTGTATATAGAAATACAACAGATTTCTGTATACTGATTTTGCATCAATAATGATTTTGCAACAATGATTTTGCAGCAGCAATGTTGCAGCATGCTGATTTCGTGTATCAGTTCCAGCAATTTTTTGGTGTACTCTCAGATTTTCTGCTTAAAGTATCATGTCATCTACAACGAGTGAAAGTTTGACTTCTTCCTTGCTGACTAGTATGCCTTTTATTTCTTTTATTGTCTGATTGCTGAGGCCAAAATTTCTCGTACTACATTAAATAATAATGGTGAAAGTAGACATCCTGTCTTGTTCCTGACTGCAGAGGAAAAGCTCTCAGTTTTTCCCCACTGAGGATGATATAAGCTGTGGATCTTTCATGTTTCTTTGTGATATTAAGGTATGTTCCATGTATTCCTACTTTGTTAAGGATTTTTTATCAAGAATGGATGCTGTACTTTGCCAAATGGTTTTTCTGCATCTACTGAGAGGATCATACAATTATTATTTCTTTTACTAATGTGGTGTTTCACATTGATTAATTTGCAAATACTGAATTACCCTTGCAGGCTAGGAACAAAATCCAACTTGATCGTGGTGAATAATTCTTTTAATGTGCTGTTGGATTGATTTGCTAGTATCTAGTTGAGAATTTCTGCATCCATGTTCATCAAGGATATTGGCCTATAGTTCTTTTTAGTAGGGCTTTTGTCTGGTCTTGGAATCAAGGCAATGCTAGCCTCAGAGAAGGAGTATGAGTTTTCCTTACATTTCTATTTTTTAAACAGTTTTGAGATGAACAGATATTCACTCATCTTTAAATGTCTGGTAGGCTTCCCCTGGGAAGCCACCTGGCCCTAGACTTTCGTTTGTTGGGAGATTTTTGAACACTAATTCAATTTCCTTGCTCGTTATCAGTCTGCTCAAGTTTCTTATTTCTTCCTGTTTCAATTTTCATACTATGTTTCCAGGAATTTGTCCATTTCTTCCAGTCTGCCCAGTTTTTTGGCATATAATTTTTCATAACTGTTTGTATTTCTGTGTTGTTGGCTGTGATCTCTCCTCTTTAACTCATAATTTTATTTATTTGGGTCCTTTCTCTTTTCTTTTTGATAAGTCCAGCTACAGGTTTATCAATTGTATTAATTCTTTCAAGAAATAGCTCCTAGTTTTACTGATCTGTTCTTCTGGGTTTTTTTGTTTCTTTATCATTTATTTCTGCTCTATTATTTCTCTTCACCGCTGGTTTTGGTATGGATTTGCTATTCTTATTCTAGCTCCTTTAGGTATAAGGTTAGATTGTGTATTTGAGACTTTTCTTTCCTTTTGGGGTAAACCTGTACTGCTATGTACTTTCCTTTTATGACCACTCTTGCTGCATCCAAAGGTTTTGAACTATCGTGTCTTCACTTTCATTTGCTTCCATATTTTTTTTTTATTTCTCTTTAATTTCCTGGAGAACTCATTCATTCTTTAGTAGAATGTTCTGTAACCTCCATGTATTTGTGGTCTTTCCAAATTTTTTCTTGTGATTAACTTCAAATTTCATAGTGTTTGGGTCTGAAAATATGCATTGCCTGACTTAAATCATTTTGTGCTTCTTGAGGCTTGATTTGTGACCCAATATGTGACCTATTCTGGAGAATGCTCCATATGCACTTGAAAAGAATGTGCATTCTGCTGCTTTAGGATTAAATTTTCTGAGTATATCTCTTAGGTCCCTCTGGTCCAGTGTGTCATTCAAAGCCATTACTTTCCTCTTGATTTTCTGCTTAGATGTTCTGTCCATTACTGTAAAAGGGATGTTAAAGTCCCCTACTATTACTGTATTGTTCTCAATGAGTTTCTTTATGTTTGTTATTATATACTTGGTTTCTTATAAGATGGGGGCATAAACGTTTAAATTGTTAAGATCTTCTTGTTGGTCAGATCCCTATATTATGATATAGTGCCTTTCTTCATCTCTTGTGACAGTCTTTGGTTTAAAATTTAGTTTGGCTTTCTTTTGACGGCCATTTACATGATATATGGTTCTCTATCCCCTCACTTTAAATATGCAGGTGTCTTTTGGTCTAAAATGAGTCTCTTGTAGCAGCATATAGATGGGTTTGTTTTTTAACCCATTCTGATACCCTATGTCTTTTGATTGGAGCATTTAGTCCATTTACATTCAGAATGATATTGATAGATATCAACTTAGTGCCATGGTATTACTTGTAAAATCATTGCTTCTGAAGATATTCTCTGTTCCAGTCTTTGTTGCTTTTGGTGTTTCTTTCCCACTCACAGAGTCCCCTTTAATACTTTTTTCAATGCTGGTTGCAAACTCCTTTAGTTTTTGTTTGTCTGGGAAACTCTTCATCTCTTCTTCTATTCTGAATGACAGCCTTGCTGGATAAAGTACTCTTGGCTACAGATTTTCTCATTCAGCACACTGAATACATTATGCCACTTCCTTCTGGTCTGCCAAGTTTCTGTGGACAGATCTGTTGTGAAACTCATTTGTCTTCCCTTGTAGTTTAGGGTTTTCTTTATCCTTGCTGCTTTCAGGATTTCTTTCTTATCTCTGTATACTGCAAACTTTACTATGATATGTCTTGGTGTCAGCCTGCTTTTGTTGATTTGATGCTCTGGGTTTCTCTGTGCCTCTTGGATTTGGATATCTGTTTTCAACCCCAGGTTAGAGAGTTTTTAGCTATAATTTTCACAAATAAAACTTTTGCTCCTTTTCCCCTCTCTTGTTTTTGTGGGACTCCTATGATACAAATGTTACTATGCTTTATGGAATCTCTGAGTTCCCTAAGTCTACATTCATGATCCAATATTTTTCTTCCCCTATTCTTTCAACTTCATTATTTTCTGTAAATTTATCTTCTATGTCACTTATCTGTTCCTCTACTTCTTCCATACTTGTGGTCATTATATCCAGTCAGCTTTGCATCTCAGTTATAGCATTTTTTATTTCATATAGTTTTTAGGTCTTTTATCTCTGCACTAAGGTACTCCCTGGTGTCTTCTATGCTTTCCTCACATCCAGCTAGTATCCTTATGATTGTTGTTTAAAATTCTGGTTCAGGCATATTTTTTACATTTGTTTTGATTAGATTCCTGGCTGTAACCTCTTCTTGTTCTTTCTTTTAGGGTGAATTTCTCTAATTTGACATTTTGTCTAGGTTTCTGTCTTCTGTATGTTAGGAGATACTTTATGTTTCCTCTCTTGAGATTAATGGCTGAACTAAGGCCTGGTGTTCCAGGAAGTGTTTCTGTTATACGCTATGTGCACTCTGCTGTTGTGTTTTGGCTGCTCTTTCCCTCAGGTAAGTCCTCTGCAGAACTTCTCCTTGCTTGCAGTGGGGGAGTGCTTGGACCTTGTCCATTGTGTGGTGAGTTTTAACTAGGTGGGTTTTGGTCTGCATGCTAAGAGAGTAGATTTTATTTCCCCCTAGAGCTGAAGTTTTGCAGCACTCTATTGGCAGCAGACTTGGTGCATATGGGTGAGTTTGTACTGGTCTTCTGGAGGAGGGGACCACTGATGATGTGACTCTCCAGCATACTTGCCCTAGTTGAGAAGACCAAGAAGAGTGCAGGGGGGTGAGGCTTGGTGAAGCAGCTCAAGCTTCCACTGTGGGGTGCTGTGTTGCTCACTCAATTCCAGCTATCCTGATGGGCAGAGTTAAAAATGGCATCAGCCAGCACTCTTACTCCTGGAGAGGGTAATTCATGGCCACAGCTATTCAGGAAGCTCTCACAGAGGAGAGCACAATCTCCCCTCATTTGTCCCAGGCTTCCCTCAGGTCCCTGCCTTACTCTGTGTCCAAGCCCTCTGCTCACCCTGTGGTGCAGTGCTTCTGTGTTTTATCTCAGGTGCACAGGCTGGATTTCAAAATTCTTCATATTAAAGACCAGGCCCAGGGCAGAACTGTGCTGATCCTCTGTGTGACGGCATCACAGCACTGTGGCTAGTGCTGGTTTGTCCCAGAAGGGCAGTCACACAAACACACGGATGCTTGGAGTTTTTGGTAAATCACAGCAAAAAGCCACCATCTTGGTTAGCTGCCCTCACAAGGTGTCTCTGCTTCTATGTTAATGAACAGGGTAGCAAACTGGCTCCCCCAGGCTCTTTTCTCCCTGGAGAGGTACTGCCATCTCTCCCAAATGTACTTCAAGAAAGGGAACTGTCTTGAACATAGGGGTGCATGTATCCTTTCGAAATAATGTGGGGCTGGGGGGGAATACCCAGTAGTGCAGGTACTGTATCATAAGGTAGTTCTATTTTTAACTTTTTGAGTAACCTCCAAATGTTTTCCACAGTGGCTGCACAGTTTGCATTCCCACCAACAGTGCAAGAAGCTTCCTTTTTCTCCATATACTTGCCAACATTTGTTGTTTCTTTTGTTTTTGATTTTAGCTATTCTGACAGGTAGGAGGTAATATCTCATTGCAGTTTTTATTTGTATTTCCCTGATGAGTGATGTTGAGCATCTTTTTATCTATCTGTTGACTATCTGGATGCATTCTTTAGAGAACTGTTTGTTCTTAGGCACTTTTATATAATCTATATAAGTTTTATTTATTTACCTATTTAAGCCTCAAAACAACCCTATGATGTAAATACCATTATTTTATCATTTTAGAGATAAGGAAACCAAAACATGTAGAAATTAATTCTAAATCATATCTTCAACTGATATGCAACTGGTAAGTTGTGAAGAAAAGATTCAAACCTACATTATCTAACTTTAGAACCAAACTCCTCATCATGAGATATCTGGGGGGAAATCAGCTAGAGATATCTAATCATGAAATCACCATGTTCCGAAGATGAAGACATAAGAGCCATATTACTAATGATAATTACACTGTGGGAATGAATGAGGTTACACAAGAAGGCATTTGCAGAAGAGCTGAGGTCAAGACTTAGAAAGCAACAGATGTAGGTAGTGGTTAGAGAAAAAGAAAGCCAGCAAAGGAGTTCAATCAATCCAAATGTAAGAGGAGACCAAGAGGATCCAAGGATCCTCTTCCAAGGATCCAAAGTATCCTGCATATAATACAAAATATTTTTTGTTTCAGGGTTAGAGAAATTATATGATGTTTTTAAAATTCCCTATTAGAACAAACAGAGATAATTTACATGATAATAAAACTCTGCAAAAATAAAGTAGCAATTAAATAGACCCAGATGATTCTAGTTAAGTTTAGAAAGCAGTATTTTTCAAATATCATTCAGAATTAATTAAATTTACTAAGATTTTTACTTCACATAAAACTTCAAATAAATAAATGAAAATCCAAATAAATTAAAACCAGGAAAATTATGAGTCATATATTCAGATTTTAATAAATTATATTAGAACAAGATTTAATCACAAACTTCACTGGTCTGGAGCAGCATTTAGTTTAAATTCTTAGCTTGATACTGCTTATATTATTTCAAAACACAGTGAAATTAGAGTCTCAAGCACTATACATGCTAATTTTTATACACTAATTACAGATAAAGATGAATATCTTTCTCCATTTCATACTCACATAGTACAATAAGTTTCCTTCACATCACTTATCAGTATTTATTATTAAAAGTTATATTTTATGATAAATTGATTGATAATTGCCTTCCATACTAGTTAGTTTCACAAGTACAAGGTCTACTTTTTTTTTTTCCTTGAGAGAGAGAGACCAAGCAGGGGTGGGGTAGAGAGAGGAGAGAGAGATAATCCCAAGCAGGCTCTGTGTTACCAGCACAGAGCCCAAAATGGGGCTCAAACTCACAAACCATGCAATTCTGACCTGAGCCAAAATCAAGAGTCAGGTGCTTAACTGACTGAGCCACCCAGGTGTCCCTGCATCTTTTTTTACTTGCATTTGTATCTGGAGGAGCAGTATAGTGCTTCAATCAGATGAAGAACTCAATCACTATTTTTGAATAAATGAATCAGCATAAAGAATTCTCAGTGTATTTCAAACCTGCTTGGGGTGGGGGTGGGGAGTCAAATTTGCTGCTACTAAACAATACACCTTGGTCTCCATCCTGCCACAGTTTACTTAGATGAAGCCAAAGTGAAGTTCAAAGAAACAAACATCAGATATACATTTGAAGGAGAATTCCTGATATGTCCACACAATGCTAAACCAACTAAGTAAAAATGAAAAAGTGCATGTATTAATCTAGCTACCCAAACAACCTAATTCTTAGCAACTGATTTGAATAAATCATTTTAGTGGCTGAATGAGTCATTTTGACACATCACCTCAGCCTTGAAAAAGGAGTCTTGAATAGAAGCATTGAACTTACTGTTGACTCCTTAGTAAAGCTAGTAATTTGTATACATAAATATATTAAACATTGTCTCTTCCCTCCCAAATTGCTGGTTCTCCTCTTCTCTGACTCACTTAAAAACCCCTTCCTCCAAAAAACAAAAACAAAAGCAAAACCCTCCTCCTTCCTATCATTCTAACAGGAATCCAAAAATTATTCTCCTTCATTCCCACATTTAATGACTTTGCAATCCTGTCATATACACCTTTCAATTTCCTATTCATGTTTATTCTTATTCCCATTCAATGTCTTATTCAGTTTATTCTTAGTCTCACTACCCCAGTTCATGCAATCATTTCTTCTCACTTAGACTATTCAATAGCTTGCTACTGAATCTTAATTCTAGATTTAGAGAAAAGATTCCTTGGGTTAAAAATTCATACACCTAGTTTCCAAATTTTCCTATGCTATCAACTGATATGAGTCTCTTTTATCATGTATTAAATAAAGTGACTGAGCATTCTCAAAATTCCCCTTAAGTCATATTATTTTCCCCAGTTAAGTCCTCCCTTCACATTACCTCCAATTGCATTCTCAAAACAGATCAAATGTCAACTTCCTACCAAAATCCTTCCACAGGAACTCAAGGGTGACAAAGAAAGGCACAAATTACTTATAAGAGAATTCACTTTCAAGTACCAGAACCCAACCTACCTTTCCATCATTTTCTGCCATTTTTCTTCTAAACACATGGAATCGACAAATTCCTGATAGGCTGATTTCTCAAATTTGCCCTACACTTTCCTCCTTCCATACATCAACCTCTCTGAGGGACCCTTCCATATAATACTATGTGTCAGTAATTATCCATTTTTCAAGAGATATGCCAAATGCTGCTTCCTCCAATATTGTTGATTGTTGGCTACACATAGATTCTTCCTCTTCTTTGGATACGTCAAGATTTGTTTAACTTGTATTTACTTTTATTTACATTTTGTTGGTATTATCAACTAAATTTTTTTTTATTTAAGTAGGGACAAAATTGAATTTAATTTCCATTTCTCACAATGAAATAATATCCAACTGAAAAGTACCTTTGGAAAGAAATATTGCAACTCCTAATTTGTTTCCCTCCTCCTCCTTTTTTTCTTTTCTTTTCATTTCTTATTACCTCTAACTTTATATTAAAATCTATTTTTTTCTTTTTAAAATAAAAGTTATTTGGGGGTACCTGAGTGACTCAGTTGGTTGACTGTTCAACTTTTGATTTTGGCTCAGGTTCATGATCTCACAATTCATGGGATTGAGCTCTGCATCAGGCTCTGCCCTGACAACACAGAGCCTGCTTGGGTTTCTCTCTCTCTCTCTGCCCATTCCCCAGTCACATACATGTGCTCTCAAAATTAAATGAAATGAGGGGCGCCTGGTGGCTCAGTTGGTTAAGCGTCCAACTTCAGCTCAGGTCATGATCTTGCGGTCTGTGGGTTTGAGCCCCTCATCAGGCTCTGTGCTGACAGCCAGCTCAGAGCCTGGAGCCTGTTTCAGATTCTGTGTCTCCCTCTCTCTCTGTCCCTCCCCAGCTTGTGTCCTGTCTCTCTCTGTCTCAAAAATAAATAAACTTTAAAAAAAAGCATAATGTAGTACTAATTGACATTACACTGAATTTATAGATCTACCAGGGAATAATGGACATCTTTACAATATTGAGTCTTTATAAAACTAAGTATAATTTATAAATCTCTGAGTCAAAGGAAGTGAAGTAGATTGGTAGACCAGAAAGGAACAAAAAGGATGAACTTGTGACAAGAAAAAAAGAGAAATAAACAGTGCTAAATATATCAAGATATATGAAAAGTTATTATGAAAAGAACATGAAGTTGCATTTTTTATATCTCCTATATGAACTGATAATCTCTGGTTAGATAATTAAGCTAATTCAGCAACCATAAGAAAATGAATTAACTAGAAGAAATCTGGAGATGAAAAATTGGTAAACATCAACACATAAAAATAAAGGAAGTACACTAAGTGTATACCAATTAATTAAAAATGGTATCAATTTGAAGGACAAAGAACCTGAAATGTTTACATATTGAAATGTGTTCGGGATTAAGAAAAAGAGGGTTTGTTTCAAGATAGTAGACTGATTGGCTTAAAAAGATCACCTGAAATTAAATAAACATGTGGTCAATATTTTTAAAATCTGCTTGTAGTATAAGGAATCATTTTGATTTACATGATCTTCTTAAGCAAAATAGCAAAAGTCCAATACCTAAATCAGTTAAAATTATAAAGGTTTAATGCAACAAGAATTTTATGGGTATAATCTTAATCTCAGTATCTAAATTGTCTTTGCATCCTTTTCTCATGAAAAGACTTCTAACTGGAACAACTGTGATAAAAGTTTGAACTTAATAATATCTATAGTAGCTCCATTCATAAGGAAGTATATGGTATAATTAAAATACATGTTAACTCAAGCATAATTAAAATACATCTAAAACTAAAAGCTCTAAGAAGTGAATTGTCTCATTAATGAAATGCCTAAGCAGTCCAAGAAGAAAACGAAACATTCCATCAGAGCATGAGGAAGTATAAAATAAATGTTACTGAAGATACACTTCCTTCTAATGAAGTAGCTTTTCAGTATCCTCAGAGTGTCAATGGAAGATGACTTTCTGGTTTCTATAGAAAATCAATCATATTATTTTCCAGATACCCATATGTTAATGAGAATGATGTTTATAAAAATAACAAAGCCAAAAATATTCCCAAAAAAGTTATATTTTCCACTTACACACATATGTTCTTCATAAGTATGTAGGAAAAGGACAAATAAATACAAATATGGTAATATAGAACACAGGGATTTTCATTAGTCTTTCCAGAAAGTTACTTTAAAAAATCTGTTATGGGGGCACCTGGGTGGCTCAGTCGGTTAAGCACCCAACTTCAGCTCAGGTCATGATCTCATGGTTCGTGGGTTCCAGTCTTGCATCGGACTCTGCTGACAACTAGCTCAGAGCCTGGAGCCTGTCTTTGGATTCTGTGTCTCTCTCTCTCTCTGACATTCCTCTGCTCATGCTGTCTCTATCTCTCTCTCAAAAATGAATAAAATGCCAAAAAAAATTAAATCTATTATAGAATTTATGGAAATTATGATAAAAATTGTTGTGTGGGAATCTGAGGGGAAAATATCTCCCTCAATCTAAATGTTCACTCAAAATAAAATATTAGATACAGTTTTCTCTTGAGAGAGAGAGAGTACACATGTGAGCAGGGACAAAGGGCAGAGGGAGAGAGAGAATCTCAAGCAGGCTCCAAGCTCAGTGCAAAGCCTGACACGGAGCTCAAACTCATGACCATGAGATCATAACCTGAGCTGAAATCAAAAGTCAGATGCTTAACCAAGTAAGCCACCCAGGCACCCCTTAAATACATTTTTTATACCAATGACTTCCATAGGCTCAAAGGATCAAATCTTTGTTACAACCTCCAGGAACGACTGCTCCAATATCTTCTAATTTCCCTTTCACTTTTCTTACTACTTTCTGAAAACCCTGGCACCCTTTTAATCTCTTAGACTCACCAAGTATATTCTGACCTCAGAGTTTTTACACATGCTTTTCTTTTACCGGGAAGATTATTCCTCAACACTCTCAATCCAGCTAAGTACTACCTATTTTCCTGGTCTCAGAAAATATCTCTTAAATATCAGTTGCTCAGCAGTATCACCTTATCTATATTAGATACCCCAAATGGTCTCTTTTAAAATTCCCTTATCTTGGGGTGCCTGGGTGGCTCAGTCAGTTAAGCGGACAACTTCAGCTTAGGTCATGATCTTGTGGTTTACAAGTTCAAGCCCCACATCAAGCTCTGTGTTGACAGCTGACAGCTGTGTCCCCCTCTCTCTCTGCCCCTCCCCTACTCATGCTCTGTCTCTGTCTCTCTCAAATAAATAAACAAACAAACATTAAAAAAACAAATAAAACTCTCTTACCTTAATAAGTGCTACAATACATAATGGTGCATTTATGTTTATTATGTCTCAAGAAAAAAATATTTTTAACAAAAAACAATTAAAATTACCAAGGGACAGAGAAAATATAAAAAGGATGAGGATTTCCACTTGGAAATGATAACCATTGAGAGGTAACAGGAGGTTATAAATTGAGATTGGTAGGAAAAGATAATAGATATCCATCCACAGCTCATCTATTTCTGCACCACCATAAGGCCACATATTTCATTTATGGAATCAAAACTACTCCAAGATATGGAAAACCAGAAAATGTTTAAAAAACAACTTCTTGGGTAATTTTAAATATATTCTAACTTTAACATTAGTATCAAAATGGCTTGTTATATTCACAAGATTCCAAATATCTCCTTTAGAGACAAGGTATGGCATGAATGATTCACTAAGCTCACACAACGTAAAATATTAGTATTTTGATCCCTTCTTTAGAGTAATAAAATTATAGCAGAGATTTGCTTTCTTTGCTTTCATATATTTGCCATATATTATAATTACCAGAAACTTACCAGCATATAGTGATAAAGAACAAAATGTTCATGGTTTCAAAGAATAGAAAATTACACCAAAACTTAGAAAAATATAAAAAAAAAAAAAATTGGGGGTGTCTGGGTGGCTCAGTTGGTTAAGCGTCAACTTCGGCTTAGGTCATGATCTCACAGTTTGTGAGTTCAAGCCCCATGTCAGGCTCTGTGCTGACAGCTCAGAGCCTTGAGCCTGATTCAGATTCTGTATCTCCCTCTGTCTCTGACCCTCCCCTGCTCATGCTCTGTCTCTCTGTCTCTCAAAAACAAATAAAACATTAAAAAAAATTCTACTTGTGTGTTACGATAACTGTTTCCTTGAAATACAAAGAAATAAGAGAAAAAACACAAATAATCCACTGAAACACAAATAACTCATGCATTTTAAATATGAAAGACATGAGAGAGAATAACCATAAAACATTCAGAACAATGAGTCAAGATGTTTTAATATGCATAAATGTTAAAGAAAAAAACACCCAGTGTCTTAAAAATTACTGGATGGTAAACATTACTGGATGGTCTTTTAAATAATTAAGAAATTGTGGTAAGAAAACTATGTTTTCTCCAATATTTTTGGAGAAATATTTTCTATTTCTCTAAGATGTACGTATGAAATTTCCTACATATATGAATTTTCTTGAACCAACTTTATTAGTTTTAGTAAACTTAGCATTCTGTTTTTCAGAAACATAACAAAATTAGAATAAAAGGTAAGAAACTAAAACAAAAACACTTAAGTATGAAAAAAGTGCCCACTGTTAGTCTAAAGTGAATGGAGTCTATTTGTGTGTGTGTGTGTGTGTGTGTGTGTGTGTGTATAGTTCTTTTCACAAGATTCCAAATATCTCCTTTAGAGACAAGGTATGGCATGAATGATTCATTAAGCTCACACTACATATATATATATGAGTAATTTCATATATATATGAATAATTTCAGAGATCACAATAAAATATTGCTAAGCAATGCAGTACTGAATATCTTCTTAAGAATTCTATATGGGATGGGTATAGAAGAGAGAAATGTCATAGTGATATGCAGATGCTAAGTACCAACTGAGGACATTCAGGGGCCAGGTGGCAGTTCTTATAGTGCAAATGATTTGATTTTGCCTAAATAAAATTTCAGAGATCTTAAAATCAACTGTAAAAATTACCCAATTAGTGAAAGAAGGCAATACAAATGACTTGCATGCATACTCAAAATCCTAAAAGTTTTTTGGTTCTAGTTGTGTTTCCCACAGTAACCCATAATTGTAATAACACTGCGTATCGAAAACTCTAAATTTCCTTTTCCTGCAGTAACAGAAACAGCCTCCACCCTCTGATTATTAGTCAGGTGCTCATTAAGTCATCATCAATCAAGTCATACAAGTGTATTAATTCTTTCAGGACACTACCTTGGCTGATAGTTTTCTCCTCACCTATTTGAAAAGAAATGGGTATGATTTAAGAATCAAAAGATGGTCTTGAATACTCCAAAATAATCCTTAAGTGTTCCTGATTTTTATGTCTGAAATTTAGCAGTTAAAACTTAGTTTATATTACCTACTGTGCAAATTTTTTAAAGAGAAGTAACACTTCAACTGCTAATATTATACCTCTTGTGAACAGAAGATCAAATAAATGACTTGTTAACAAGTAGAGAGGGAAAAATTATGGATTCCTAGAAATGGATAAAGGAGGGATTGTTGAAGTCCGGGATGTTATAGAAGTTAATCTTCAGCTACTTCACAAATTATCTGTGACTGAATCCATTATCAAATCTTCAGCAAAGAAAATCAAAAGGGAAATAAATGTTTCTGCATTTGAGATTTATTTCTTTTTGTTTTTATTTGCAGTGAGGGCGGTTGAGAGATATTTTCCTGATAAGCTAGAAAGTGTGCCCATTCTCTTCAGGTAGCCGACAGATCAAAGAAACTTCAAAGCAAAGAGGAAAAAATGAAGGGACTGTTGAAAAATCTCACAGCAACACTAGAACAGGAAGTACTTACTGCTTCCAGGGATGTGTGGCACCTAAGGCCATCCTGTGCTGTGCCAAGATTAAGAATTCGTCACAAGTCAAGATTCAATTTTCAGGTAACTGAGACTGAAAAAGACCTGTGACTTCACACTCAGCCGTTTCCAGCAACATGGCCAGTGTTCAGAATTTGAATCAAATCAAACTAGGTATGAAAATTATTCAATAATTTAATACAAAAAGCTCCACAGTTTTCTTGTTTCCTATGGATTGCTAAAACATTCATTGAGAAATTTTAAATCACCAAATTTATTTCTTCCATTGTTCACATTGCAACTCTAGAGCCCTGTTAACTCAGTGTGTTCCTGGACCAACAGCTTCAATATCACCTGGAACCTGCTAGAAATGCAGAATACTAAGTCCCACTGCAGACTTACAATATGAAAATATACACTATAAGATGAAAATGCACTAGATTTGAATAAATTAAAGTTTGAAATATGTTAATCTAAAATCTGCTTGAGAGGTTAACTAAGTCTATGGGTACGTCCCTTGGAGAACACAGACCACTGATTATGCACAGCACACTAGCATAATTGAACATAACTTTAACGACATGTTTAGTGATCCTTCAAAATTTGTGTTTCTATTTATTCAGAATTTGAGTGAAAGAAGCAAAAGTGACCCAACTTTCTCTTTGGTATTGAATGTTAATTATCCTCCTTCCCCAGCTTTTCTTTCTTTCTTGAACTACTTTCTAATGATTACTAAATCTTCAACATCCAAACACACTCCAGCCAATGATGAAGAAAGCATTTATATACTGAATTCCTTACCAATATATGAAATATTTTCTTATTATAAATACATTAAAAAAGGTATAGCTAGCATTACTAATATTCAAAACATTGATATGTATATGTAGAATTTTGGCTATGAAATTTGTCTTAAGTAGAATATATTGCTGCCAGCTTGAATTTCCACATTAAACTCCTCCCACATATTAAACATAACCAAAGCTACAAGCAAAAATCTTTTTTCATACCATAAATTCCTTTTTAAACTATGTTCACTTTTTGTATTGATGGCACCACCACCCCTACTAGTCACTCTGAATAATGAAGTCATGTCTAGTTCTATCATTCACATCTAATCTATAAATTTTACTTCTTTTCCATTCCTTCCTCCAACACCCTAGTTACAATCCATTTCACAAATCCAATGAACTATGGTAACAGTTTACTAATTGGAGCTTTAAATCTTTAATCTCTACCTTTTTCCGAAATTACTCAACAATAGCAACATTATTAAAATAAAGCACAAGTTATAACTTGGTCCTCAAAACATTTTACCATATTCTACTACTTGCAGGATAAAGTTTAAACTCCTTACCCTAGTGTTTAAGGCTCTTCACAATTACATATGTCCAGACTTATCTCTTGCCACTAATTTCATGTACCCTGCTTTCCAGCCACTTCAAACCTCTCAACATCTTTCAGTGTTCAAATATATTTTCATTCTTTTATCTGTATGACTTTACCCTGTTCTTTCACACTCGACTTTCCTTTCTTCCTTCATTCTTTATCTGCCTATTAACATTTGTCAATTTTTTTTTTTGTGGCTGAGCTTAATGATGATGCCCTTTTTTGCTTTGTTTTTTGTTTTTGTCCCTCATTTATGTTAAATTTCATTATTTTTGGACAATCTCACTCAGTCAACTGTAAAGTCCTTGAGAAAAGTGTTTTTAAATAATATCTTCTCATTAAATAAGATGCAACACAATCATATTTATTTAAAATATGTGTTAAACTGAATATTCTATTTGTTATACAAAGAGAATATTTACAGCTTGTTGAGAGACAAAGGATATTTTTAAAAAGAATGCATAGATACTATAATTAGTATAAGAAAAATGGTCTTGAAAATACAGATTTAAGGTTGAACTTGCTAAGCTAAATCTGACATAGGTCATGCACTGTTTTTAAATTATTTTCTGCTTCACAGGGACAGTTCTATGTGATAAGAAGTATGGGGAAGACACTTAAAATATTCAAACAAGACTACTACTGGCAAAGTACTGAATTCTTTTGATGAGAGATTTTCAGATATACCGAAATTTTTCTAATCCACATAATTTCCAGGAATCACACACTTGAATATAAGGAAATTACCACTAGAATATAGGCCACAGAAAGTCAGTTTTATTCACTAATATATTCCAATCATCTAGTGCCTGATACTTGAGTAGGTACTCAATACATATTTGTCACGTGAATGAATAAATAAGTGGATGAATGAATTAAAGTTCTCTTTTGTTGACTCAGACTACTGAATCAGGAAAAATAAAATCAATTTCAAACATTAATAGCATATCTATGAAGTAGCATATATAAAAATAAAGGAATATGACAAAATAAATAGTAGGAAGATACGTATTGGGCTTCCTTCTGATATGCTTATACATTGTTTATTTGAATGAAATCATAACCAGAAATTGATTCATACTTCAGGAGGTATTCACATTCTCCTAGCCTTACAGGATCAATGCACTGAACTAGGAGGTCCCAGAGTTCTGATCTTTAATTCTTTAACAAGTGTTAGTGATGATACCAGTACAAAGATATTTAACACAACCAAAGTCAATCAGTCATCCCAATTCTCCACAAATTGTTAGACTCTAATTAAAAGCTTGTGGGGGAAAAAAAAATGATAATAATTAGGTCTTTCAAGTCAGTCAAGGTGTCTTTTTGTTGTTATTCTGTTCTTTCAATTTGTTTTCCTACATGTGTTAATACAGAATTAATGGGATTACTTTTCTGATCATGTAATGACAACTATATTTTTATGTTTCTTAAATAAAACGAAGGAAGTTGAATTTGATGGTTTGGATTTTCTTTTTTAATTAAGACTGGATATTACTAGCATACAAGGAATTTACTGATTCTTTTACATCTATTTGTTATTCTATGTATCCTAACAATAACAATACTAATAACAATAAATAGCATCCGCATTCACACTGTGCCAACCCCACGTGTGGTGTTTGAGTGTGTAATTTCATTATACCCTTTCAAAATAAAGAATTGGCGCAAATGGTATGTCCGTTTTAACCTACACAAAATGAGATTTAGTCAAGTTGATCTATTATCCAATGTTAAACAACTGTCCAAGATGGCAAATAGCCCAGCTGAATGTCAAACCTCAAAGACATGCTCATCACCATATAAACTATGTCTTCTTTCAGTTTTCCTGATGATTTTGTTGCCCAAAGATACATAGATAATTGGTCTGTAAGTAATGAAATGATTGCCTCTGTTTAAAAACATTTATACCTTTTACATTGTGCTAAATGAACTATCCAATTAAACAGATTAACATTATAAATGAAGCATGATGCAAATTCTGGGTCAGAGATATATATATTGTATATAGTTTTACTGAGTCAAGGCAAAAATTGTAGCATTTTATTTTGAGCCAGAAATGATAATTATATTCAATCAAATTTTACATGAGGATAGTTAAATATATTTCCATTTAGATCTGCTAATATGAAGGATATGATCAATAGATTTCCTAGTACTGATCCATTCTTGCATTCATAAAATGAACCCCACTGGTCATGATGGATTAAATACAGCTGGATATCATTTACTGATAATTTACTTGCTATTTTTGCATCTATATTCATAATTGAGATTGATATTTTCTTCCTATATTCTCTTTGTTAGGCTCTGTTATCAGTATTACAGGGTAGCTCTTACTCTTTCTCTGAGTTCTAGAAACATAGGCTGAAACTTAGGTTGAAATAGGCTGAAAATTAACTGTTCCTTGAGGATCTGAAAAAATGTATCTTATAAAATAATCCGAATCCACTCTGTTAGGTGATAAAGCAACATTCTTGTTTACTTCAGCTTTCTCAGGTTTCTATAATGATTTTGTCAACTTTGTTAATTTTCTGATGATTCATCTATTTCAAAAAAGAACCCTGAAATTAAAAGATTTTTACAGAACACGTTTATTTCATAGTTCTTCTATATTCACTTTTAAAGACTTTGTCTCTTGTGACTGCCTAAAATAGCTCGAACATCTCTCCCACAATTGATAGTTCCCCACAAATGAATCACACCTTCCAAAAAGCAAACAAAGAAACAGAACCACTACATTTTTTAATATCTGTGTCACTCTGGTGCTGACACTAGCTTCAGCTCTGCCACTGCAGGTATGCATAGGATTCTTGTGTTTAGAAGACAGTTGCATGATAATCCAGGTTAGACATGGAAATCCCATCCTACTAGATGTTATGGACTAAATGTTTCCATCCCTGTGCCCACAATTCATAAGTTGAAGTCATAACCCACCCCCCACCCCCGCATTATGGCTATGTTATGGAAATGGGGATCCTAAGGAAATAATTAAGGTTAAACGTGGTCACAATTGTGAGACCCCAATCTGACAGGATTACTATTTTTATAAGACACATCAGAAAGTTTGCTAACCCCCACCCACCCCAACACAAGGAGGAGGTCATTTTGAACACAGTGGACACACAGGGGGAAGTTTTCTGTCTGCAAGCAAGGAAGAGATCCTCACCAAAACTTGATGACGCTGACATCAGGACATGACCACACTGACAACAATGATCTTGGAATTCTCAAGCCTCCAGAACTGTGAGAAATCAATTTCTGGTAGTTAAGTCACGCAGCTTATGGTATCATGTAATAGAACCCCAAGTATACTAATACACTAGAGTAAAAAAGAAGCAGAGTAGCATGGTCTGAAGCCAACAGTAGCTTCAGGGGCTTCCATACCAGAGAGAGAAAGCAACTCTGTATTTGGTTGCACTGTTGGAACCTCCTCGTTAAGGTTCTGTGAGCAAGATACATGCCCTACTAAATTCTTCACTACTTAAACAAGCTAGAGTGCCTTCTGCTAAGAAACCTACTTACACAACACGAACTCACCCTTAATTTATGTATTAAGGTATTTTCTTCCTAATTTCAATGTTTTTCTCAGGAGAATTGCAAATTTTATGTTCAAAGAGGAAGTAGAGTTACCCCTTGAATAACTCCTTGTGCAGTCAGAAATCCACATATAACTTTTGACTGCCCCCAAACTGAACTACGAATAGCCTATTGCTGACCAGAAACTTTACCAATAACATAAACAGTTGAGTAACACATATTTTGTATGTTATATGTATCACATACTATATTCTCAAAATAAAGTAAACTACAGAAAAGAAAATATTAAGAAAATCATATGAAAGAGTGTTGGGAGCCATTTGGAGCCCACTAGTCGAGAAACTCCTGGTGAGATTAAAGCAAGTTTGCACGGTCTCTTGCCAATCAGATGACGACTGATATCTACTCCCACTCAATTATTCCTTCTTGAGCACTAACCCCTAGGGTACCTTGTTGATCAATATCGGGAGTGACTTGTCCCCTTATTCCGGCCCTGGTATGATGATTGCACCTTGTGAAGGAACTTATTGTGGGAACTTCTTCTTTTGATTATGGGAACAGACATCGTGTCTCCAGAAGGTCCTGTTTCCCTCCATACTTTCCCTTGAGCTATGAACAGGCTAATGACCCCTAGTCATAAAAGATTGACCTTTACATGTACAATTCTGTTTCTACCATTGCGTTAGTCCAAGATGTTCATACAGCTCAACATGTAAATCAACTAACCAAAAATGTCTTTCATGTCCTAGCTATTCAAGAAATCATAAAAGTAGACACAAAGGTAAATGCACTCGTAGAGGCTATTCTACATATTGGGAAATAAGCTAAACTCTTTAAAGGTATGGTTGGCTAGGGGCGCCTGGGTGGCTTAGTCAGTTAAGCATCCGACTTTCGCTTAGGTCATGATCTCGCAGTTTGTGGGTTCGAGCCCCGCGTCGGGCTCTGTGCTGACTGCCGGCTCAGAGCCTGGAGCCTATTTCAGAGTCTGTATCTCCCTCTCTCTCTGACCCTCCCCTGCTCACGCTGTCTCTCTCTCTCCTAGAAATAAATAAAAATATTTAAAAAAATAATAAAGGTATGGTTGGCTCTCTGGTGCAATAAAGCATATAACTGGAAAATCAAGTCTTGCCCGGAGACAAAAAGCCTAACTTAGAGAGAAGGAACAGATAAGAGCAGAAGATAAGTTAGTACATACACCTTTACTGATGGTGTATAGCAACCCCTTCCCTAAGGCCTACTTTCCACAAACACCTTCCCTTACCCTGGCAGCTGTGATGAGGATGGATAAGAATGACTTAATCTTAGTGTTATTATAATGTGAACACCTTGTTATTTTCTTAGTTACTCAACTTCACTATAATTGGGGCTGTTCTGCAAGAAGACTTCTGTAAAACCTGTTACTGTACATTTTCCAAAAACATCTTATCACAAAGAGCTATCCATTGTAAAAATTCCATTTTCTGATGCCATGCTAACTTTTGACCTATAAATAAAGACACCAAAACCGACAGGACAGAGATGCCTGCCTGGTGATCAGAAAGGATCTCGCGGCTCTCTCACTCTCTTTCGCCAACACCGTCCATCCTTCAGGGACCCCTGGACCTGTAGGAGCCGGCACGGCCTCCGACAAAAGAGAAAACATATTTACATTACTATACTATAAAATATCAACATGTAAGTAGACCCACACAGATCAAACCTGTGTTGTTCAAAGATCAACTGTACTTGGAAGAGCAACATTTTAAGCATACTTATTGCAGTAGACTACTCATGGATGTCTACACCCTAATCTCCAGAACCTGTGAATGTATTGTGTAATACCACCAAAGGGAAATTAAGGTTGCGGATAGAATTCATTTCATTGACTTTAAAATAAGGATATCATACTAAATTACTTGGTTAGGCCAAATGTAATCAGAAGGGTCCTTATAAGTGGCAGAGAGGCAGAACAGTATCAGAGTAATGCTGTGTGAGACAGCCAGCCACTGCTGGCTTTGGAGATGGAAAGGGCCAAGTGCCAAGGAATGCAGCAGCCTATAGAAGCTGGAAAGCAAAGGAAATGAATTGCCTTCTAGATCCTCCCAAAGAAACAGAGCTCTACTGGCACCCTGATTCTAGCCCAGTGAGACCCATTCTAAACTTCTGAACAATAAGATCATCATAAATTTATGTTCATAATGCCGAGTTTGTGAAATCAGAGATAACAGTGATCAAATTACAACCTCACCACCTGTAAACTATGTACTCTTACACAGAAATTTAATTTCTCTTAAGGCTTTGATTCCTTATCTGTAAAATGATGTAATAATAATTTAATAATAATCTATAAAATTGTATAATATCTGCCTCAGGGCATTTGTGAGGATTAACTTACATGAGCTATGATACATAGAAAAAATACATTGAAAAAAATTTACAAGACTTAACTTTCCATTTACCTATTTTGTTGTCATAATTTCCTTTTATATTATTCTTTCTCTGACTTCCCCTAGTTTTATCTTTTAATTTACTGTAGACTAATTGCTTGAACTATTGATTAGTTACTCTACCTTCTTTCTTATTTACTACTGGAGGATTTTAAAGTTACCGCCTTTCTCCTGAGCATAACCTTGGCTGCATTATGTAAGTTTTGGTAAGAAGTGTTCTCATTGTATTTGTTTTTAAGTTGCTTTAATTTCTACTTCTACTCCAAAATTGTTTGGGAGAGTTTTATATTGTTTTTAATTTAAGAATGATTGTAATGTGTTGCTGTTATTGATTGTTATTTGTTGTTATGATAATTTTTAAATCTTCAACAATAATTTCCATCTGTATGGAACACAAATCAGATAATGTGTCCTGTATAATTTGATTTTTTTATATTTATAGGATTCGCTTCCGATCTTGTTAAATGGATACTCAACCTTCTCTGTTTCCACAATAATTAAACTTTTTAATAGATAATCCATAACTCTGCAAACTTACTTATAAGTTTATGTCTGTTTATTCTCATAAAGGCTAGAATTTTTAATATATTAAAATTTTCTCAGTTATTTTTCCTAAGATTCCTAGAGGGTATTCTTGTATATGCTTTTTTTCTTTGCCATTTACTGGTAAAGCATGTCATATCATCATTAAGGCCTATATATTTTTTTCTATTTAAAATGTATGTATTTTCCCTTCCAGGACTTTAAATTTGATGACAGTTTTGCCTTAACAAACACTGAATTTTTTCTAATGCTTATTTATTCATTTTGAGAGAGAAGATGTGCCTACACGTGCAAGCAAGCAAGGGGAGGGGCAGAAAGGGAAGGAGAGAGAATACCACAGCGAGACACAAAACTCAGTCTCATGAACCCGGAGATCATGATGTGAGCCTAAATCAAGAGTCAGACGCTTAACTGACTGAGCCAACAAGCACCCCCAAACACTTATTTCTTTTAAATTTGCAATTGCCATTTCAACTTTTGCCCATTCTTTGGGTATGTGTGTTTATTCGTACATATATTAGAATTTTATTACCTTTACTAAACCTGAGAGTCTTTTATCAACATAATAGTTTAAGCATTTACATTTTTGAGATTTTAAAATGTTAAAACATTTTAACATATCTTTTGATATACACACACAAATATTCTGTTTTAATTATACATTCCACATCACAATGGTGTTAATTTTATGGCTGGTTACTTTTTTAAAGTTCTTAACAAATCACTGAGATGTGTATCGGTGTGACTTAGATAAACCTGAAGGTCAACTATGTAAACACGATTTAGTCATTTGTTCCAAAAAAAACCTGGTCCATGAAAGATAAGGTTGTAAACCACTATAGAACTTCACTATTTCATTCAGGAAATGCCCATGATCAATTTGTCAAAGACATAATCTGGTCATCTGGACAAACATTTTGCTTATCTGTCAAGACTCAGTTCCCTATCCCTACCTTGCTGTGTCCACTCCTAAATTATGATATCATGAATTTAGCCTTATCCCCACCATATCGCCACTGTGAAACATCTGCCGTCAATCATTCGATCCTAGATTCCAAGTCTATAAAACTCCTACCTTATGGGCGCGTGGGTGGCTCAGTTGGTTGAGTGTCAGACTTTAATTCTGGTCATGATCTCACCACTCGTGGTTCAAGCCCCGTGTGGGGCTCTATGCTGAGAGCTCAGAGCCTGAAGCCTGCTTCAGATTCTGTGTCTCCCTCTCTCTCTGCCCCTCCCCTGCTACCACTCTGTTTCTCTCTCTCAAAAGAAATAAACATTAAAAAAATTTTTTTTAAATACAAAAAACTCTTACCTTAGATTTACACTTTTAAGATAGCAGTAAGACTTTGTAGTATTACCCCTTATTAAAGAAAGTTCTAATAAATTTAACTTTACTCTATAAACAGGTCTATAGTTTGAAACATTAAGAGATATTAGAATAAACATGAAATGTCAACTTTTTTTTGAGGATAAGGAATTTAACACTCTAATTTTCCCCTGGCCATTCCTACATTACCATACTTTCTAATGTAATATGATTTATATCGAGGTCATTGCAATTAATTTTACATTTAATGTATTCTCTTGAACAATGATACTGACTTAATTTCTAATAGTTGTTACATTTTTATACCTGAATTCTCTCATTATGAGAGTTTAATTTGGGATTATTTCATAATTAGTTAGAATATTACTGAAATGTATACCAAAAACTTTTAAACACTTTTCAAAGTAACCTGTAAGTGAACTTCTTATCTATTTGAAAATTGGTTCTATTTCTAAGGAAATTTATTTGGATAAAAATTATCTCAAGTCTCCACAAACATTCTCCTATGACTTCTGGTATGTAGTGTTAACAATTTAGGAACTAGATTACTTCTATAAATAATTCTTTTCCTTTTTTCTTCTTTCTATCTGTGTTCTTGTAGATTTTTTCCCCGTGTGTATAGTTGACTTTTTTTCCGAGATAGAGGTTACTTTTAAAAAAAAAAGTTTTACCTGAAGTGGGTGGCAAACTTTTTCCTGAAGTTATTTCATTCTGTGTTATGTTAGTAATTTTTTTTCTGAAAAAATACTCCTCCAACAATAATTTAATGTCTTCAACAATAATTTAATCTAGTTATTTTTGGTTTTTTTCTCCTACTTAAACTACTGTAATTCTATTCTCCATCATTCCCTTTTATTTTCCTTTCTCCCTGCTATGTAGGAAAAGTATCTATAGCCAATCTTCTATTATCATTATATCAATCTCTTCTTTGGGAATCCTGTTCTTATTTTTTTGGGTGAAAAGTTAATTTAGACACTAGGTATTTTGTTTCCTTGGTAACTTCTTTATCTTCTCTCTTTTTATCTTACCCTGTTCAATCTTGATGGTTTTCCATATCAAGGATGTCACAGAGCTTTCAAAAGTAATTTTTACAGTTTCTATAATAGCAGCTCATTTGCAGAGACATTGTCTTTTTCTGGATCTTTATCTTGCTATTTACTTTCCTTTGATCTACATTTTTTTTTTTTTTACTCTTCTCATATTAAGTTTTGTAGGAGTTATCCAGAGTTGATGGTGACCAAGAAATTTGGTGTTCATTTGCTTTAGCACTACTGAATGCTTGGGTGCTTGCTAAATCCTCATTTTGGACTTGGCTGTAAAGCAGGTCTATTACCAATTTTCAGCAAATATTCTGCATAGAGCAAAACTTCTTTACTTTCTGTGCCATGTAATAGTTTAGCAATATAATAAAGCATAAAGAAACCTTAAGAGGCAAACAGACTCCCAAGGAAACAAATTCTATTGAAATACAGAGAGCAATAATCTACTTTAAAAATAAAATATACATTATATACAAATATATGTGCTTCTTTATTAGTCATTAATACAATATCTATTGAAAGTTTTCATAACTATCATAAATCCAAAGAATTAATAAGAATAAAGGATATTTTGAGACATGTGAAGCCACTAAAACATGATAACAAAATATTAATGATCTCTACTGGGGAGAAAGTCACAAGTCCCACTAATACAACTGGTTTATTGCCTACATTCAAATTTAAAAGGAATGCTGCACTTCTATTATACGTTAATAGGAAAAAGATTTACTTTTTCCTATCCAATATCATAGACCTCCTGAATTTGGACCCTAGGTTAGGGAACCTGCTCTAAGTTTCCATATTTGCCCTTATAGCTTACTTGAGGGGATTTGGGGTCTTAAAAGTTGTAAGAGGGAAAAGACTGCACTCTGCAGTTTTCAAATACCCACATTTTTAAAGCAGACAGATAACACTCAGGTTTTTTTGTTCTGTTTTGTTTTGCTTTTTGCTTGATACAGATCCAGTGTCTCCAAGAACAGCTAGAAAATAATAATGAAAGAACAGAATATATTTCTACCATCCATTAGGTGATAAGGGCTGCTCCTGGATTTCTTGAAGTGTATCATACATAGGTTACCTATCAATGGTATCATCAAAGACTTCTGCTACCAGTTTCCTCAGCTCTTTTTCTGTATAACAATCTTGATGTATTTGGAGGTAATCTATAGGTAATAACTACATCAGAGTTGCTATCCGGATGCCAAATTAAACTAAAGGTATATAAAACTATTTTAATTTTACACATATAGCATATACCCAACTAAAACATAATTATCAAGGTATAGCCTGGTTTTTTGGAAAACCATTCCAAACTGTATTACAGCTTCACCAGAAAAAATTAAATAATTTCCATGAATAAAATGAGACAGCGCTATCCTTGAGTACAGAATCCTGAGAATAGCTTTACTCCAAAGACATTCAAATTTTTTTTATTTGTCGTAAATACTTTAGGTCAAAATACACATTGGTAAACCTGAATTTTCTTTTAAAACACACACACATGCACAGACACACATAAGCTCTGATACTGTACTTAAATTACTCCTTGCTTTTTGAAAATCTCAACTATATGAAAGAGCACATTCTTTTAGCCATACATTCTGTATAAACAGATAGACAATCAATACAGTTACACTTTTGAGTCTTTCTTCTCATTCTTGTTCCTATAACACTACCAAATAAGCAGTTAGTGTTGAGGAGGAAAAAGCCCCTAAGGTATCCTTTTTATAACTGTAACCTTAAAATTGTGTATCATCTAAACTGCTGCATGGCCATCAACTAAAGAAACTATCTCCATTTCTGCCTCATTATAATGACACTCTAGGCTTGTTGATTTCCCATCCAGCTCTGCACAGAACCAAAGAGCACAGGACTAACGAGAAGTAACCATAGAAACCAAACTCCATTATGTGTTTGCACAGAATGAAGGAGGTTATACTGCTGTAGAATTTCATTTAAATGAATTTTTCTGATTGTTTTATGAGTATAGATTCTTGGAAAAACAAAATGTTTCTCAAGTCAATGGTTATCTGTCAAGGGCAGGAACTGTGCTATCAGGGAAAATGATAGAATTCCATAGGACAAATAATTTCAAGGTTTTACAAAAATGAAACAGGGCAAACTATCCCAGTTGAAAATAGTTGGCAAGGAGCAAAGAAAAGGCTCTCTACTTGCTATGGCGCTGGAGAAGGTAACCCTGAGAAAGGACAGCAATTCTAGAAGGAAGGAAAATTTATAGTCCATTATCAAACTGACTATTAATGTGACTTTGTTACTCATTTTCAAAAGGAACTAGTAACTAAACAAAATCCACAGAGGGAATCTTTGGGTGTGGAATTTAGAAATTAAATATTTCCCTGTTCTTTGTGTACACTATAAATATATCAAAATGGTATTTGCAAAATTAAAACAAATATATTCAGCTGAATATAACAGAAAATATTCAGGGATATAAAGACATTTCCTCCACATGATTTTTTTAGTAGTTAGGGCAGTCAAAGCTAAGAATGGTAGTTGTTAAGAAATATTACTGGTAATTTGTAGAGTCCCACATATTAATTTTTTTTAATATCCAAGGTAGAAGGTGCTATCTCTTTCCCCTCAAAATTTCTGCTCTAAATTCCCATCTCCTTTTGATTCTTTTGGGCATATTTGGCCTATGTATAAATATTTCTCCACTGAGATTTTCTGCTTGTTATAACCATCTTTGACACAGAAGGTGCTATACTAAAATTACCTCTCAGTTCCCACACAAAGAAATATCTCAGATTAAAGGTTTGAGTTATGTATTTGACAACTGTGCAACAGCCATGAATAGAAATAAAGAGATACATGATGGCCTCCAGAAGACCATGATGCCTCAGTTATGATAACATCAGGCACCAACTACCCCAAAGCTTATCAACCTATAACTATCTCAAATATATTTTCTTAGAAATTGTTCAGACATGTTTGGCCATGAGATATAGCTAACTGGCTCTGATTACTGCACAATTCCTCGGTATGAAGATCATATAGTTCTTACCAATAACTCAAGTTCCAAGAGATTTGTTACTCAAAGCCAACTCAGATAATCAACTATCTTTAGAATGCTTGCTCTATTTCTGACACTGTTGAAGAGATGTAGAAAAGTAAGGTTCTCATCCTCAAGGGCCTTAAAGTGTAAATGGCTACTGCCATACAAAAGTGAAGAGTACATTAAACTACACAAGGGGGACAGAGGAAGCAAGATGGATACAGCAATTCAGAACAGGAGGTATCAGTGTAGGATGGAAAAAACCAAAACACTTGATGAAGGAAGTAGAACTTGAAATGTGTTTTAATGGATAAGTAAGATTCCAAGAGGAAAAGCATGTATCACTTACTAATATTCAAATAAAGATATGATTTCAAAAGTATAGTTATTAAACAATAAGATATTTAAAAGAGCACATAAATTCAAAATGAACAGTAGTGACTTTGAATTATCTCCATGCCTGTGATGTTTTACAGATGATCTAGGAAACGGGATTTGAAAAAGAAACAGATGTTAAAACAATTATTTTTGTTATGTTAGATGTTTTTAAAAATGCTAGCATAACAGTTGAATACTTTAATATTGGTGCCCAGATTTGTTTTCAAAAGTAAGACAATGACAAAAAGAAGTAAACATGTTGAGAAAAGTATAATTATACACTGCACTTTTTTGCTGATACTATTTTTATAAAACTTAAATTAGAGGGCTAGCTAAGTTTTGAATGCTTCTTTCAGTTTCAACCAGCAAAAGTGCAGAGCTGTTAATTTAAGTATCTTTATTACCTTAAAATTCTTGCAATAAATCAAAGAGACCTAAATTAGACACTGTTGTCTTTGCAAAATAACACTGTATCAGATTTCAAAAAATTTTCATAAAATTCTTACTGAATCTCTGAATAGTTTATCCCATTTAACAAACTCTTTAGAACACTTTAAGAAATAAATCACCTCCTTTAATATACATAATGCTTTCTGAAATTTCCTTCATTTAAAAATAGATTAAAAGTTGGTAATTAATCATTTATAATCACCCCTTAAATTTAGTCATCATATTTCTTCCTTCTTATAAAGTCACAACCTCCATTTGACTGAATTGACAGTGACCATCAACAAATTTATCAGCTCCAGGAATTAACAAAATGTTGGCCCTGGGGATGAAGAATTGGTGTTAATTGTTCAGGTCACCCACCATTTACACTCTGAATGTAGATGAAGACATCGTTTTGGATTTGGATATGGATAGGGATACTTATTGACACTTATGTCATTTTCAGATGTATTTTTGAGTCCCGTTACAGAACAATGTATTTGACAAAACTTGACACAATCCCTAGTGTCTCTCTCAAGCCTTTTATTCATCACAACATGTCCTCTACTAAGCACTGGTGTGGAGCAAATAAGATAACAGGTGTGTGGAAAAGCTCTGAGGTTGATGTATCTGCCACTTCTTGTTTCCCCTGTTTTCATTATATTCTCTTACATCTGGCAAATTCCTCCACTTTTGTTTAAAAGGATGAAGAAATTTAAATTTACAGTTTCAATAATTCTAAACCTTGATTCCCATCCCAGACTAATATTATTCGTATCTTTGGGTACCTTGCTGCTAGGTGTTGAAAGAGTGGTACAAACACAAGGCAACCCAGGTACTTTGTGTTTTGAGTTAAGCACATTAAAATGTATATCTACATACTTGTGTTAAAATATAGCAATAAATTAAATCATTAAATAAATAAGAAATATTTAAACTAAACCATGGCAAATAAAGATGACAACTGATTCAGAAGCTAGAAAACAAGATATTTTTGAAATATTTCTTTCACAACATCGGTTGATAGTCACTGATAAACTGCCTTTGATGCTTAAATTAATCTGAATTCATCTATCCATATTATTGATTTACAAATCATCTCAAGTTTCTTCAGGAGCTCAAATTTCAAAAACTATACATAATACAAGTTCATAATTTCTTTTTTTTTTTAATGTTTTATTTATTTCTAGGAGAGAGAGAGAGAGAGACAGCGTGAGCAGGGGAGGGTCAGAGAGAGAGGGAGTCACAGACTGAAACAGGCTCCAGGCTCTGAGCTGGCAGTCAGCACAGAGCCCGACGCGGGGCTCGAACCCGCGAACCACGAGATCATGACCTAAGCGAAAGTCAGACGCTTAACCGACTAAGCCACCCAGGCGCCCCACAAGTTCATAATTTTTAAGTGAAATAATCTAAAGAAATAATGAGAATCGTGTTAAAGAAAGTCTATTACTATCATGCAAGAATTTTGTTTTAAACATGAAAACATAAAACAAAAAAACAAAAAAACTTGATTTCCACTTCCAACCATGACAGAACTTGCCTTGATACTATACTTGCCTTCTTTCCATAAAAGCAAAAACACTGGAAAGCATGGAACAACTCTTTACAGATATTGGGAAACCATACAATGCATGGCTGTGATCCTTACTAAAAAAAGGAAGAAAACACTAAAGTCTCCCACTTTTATAGGTGGATATTTACCAAACCCCGGGCAGAGAGGAGGACCTAAGCAAGTGTAGCAGTCTTGCCAGACGGGAACCAAAGATAGGAATTCAAGGAGATGGAGTCTGAATTCTAGCCACCTGTCCTGAGAAGCTCAGAAACAGTTACATCTCGAGGAGAATATTGGGAGTTTCTGATTCACTTCTCTGTGCCATCCTTCTTTCTCAGACATTTATCTTCTTCAAATCCAGGTGCACTGGCAAAACTCTAATTTTTCTTTTCTTTTTTTAAAAAAAAAAACACTTTTTATTTTTTCTTTTTATTTATTTTTTATTTTTTTTAAATAAATATTTTTTAAAATAAATATTTTTATTTATTTCTAGGAGAGAGAGAGAGAGAGAGACAGCGTGAGCAGGGGAGGGTCAGAGAGAGAAGGAGTCACAGACTCCGAAACACGCTCCAGGCTCTGAGCTGGCAGTCAGCACAGAGCCTGACGCGGGGCTCGAACCCACGAACCGCTAGATCATGACCTAAGTGAAAGTCGGACGCTTAGCCGACTAAGCCACCCAGGCGCCCCTAATTTTTCTTTTTAACTCTGAAAAATTGTTTAAGCAATGCTGACTTCTTTGCCTTTTAGGAGCTTCTCTGTACCAATTTCAAGTCCTCTCCCACCAAGAATTAGCAAACCTCCCCCAGTGCCTAGAAGGTAAAAGAGAAAGCAGCCTGCAGAACGTTGAGGCCCAACTCAATCGGTTTCCCAACTCTTTGGAAACTTAGCCTCTCATTATTGCCTTAATTTTCATTTTCCAAGTAATAGGTATTAATTTTATACAATTAAGTTTGTTCCCGAAATACATTAGTAACACCTGACAGTGAAAATCCTTGAGGTGGCTAATTCTCAAGTTTAAAAAATGTGAGGGTCCGACCAAAAGAAAAGATGGAGTATCAACTTGGAGTCGAGGTAACACATACGGTGACAGTATGACTAAATCCAAAGATGGCTTCACTGAAGAGAAAAGATTTTAAGAGTAAAGAAAAATTCTGTAAGAAGATCCCAGAAATGTCCTAATTTTCATTACCAGTTAATAAAATTATTCACGCAGAAATATATACAACAGAGCACTGCATGGTTTTAAATTTGGTTTTCACTTTTGGGCGTAGGATATGAATTTTGAAGCGACCCTGCACCAGCTTCATTAAACAAAATATTTGTAAGAAGCATTAAAAAAAAAAAAAAAAAAGTCTGTACCTTTCAGGCTACTTGAGGATGAAGCAGGAGCGGGTGCCTTGCTTCAAGGGTTTACAGGTGATGGAGAACTCACCCTGGTAGCGGCCCATAAATTCAGGCATGATTCCCATCCGGCTGAAGGTGCTTTATAGACGCCCACTATGCTGTCCACTAAACCCAGCAGTGGGAACACATCCCGCAGGGGCTCCTCACCACGTGGCGCTTGCCCCCGCGCTGCCTCCATTTCTTAGCTTTGCGCAGGCGCTTTGGTAGGGAGCCGGCTCCGGCCTCCTGGCGAGGTTCAGCCGCCGCCGTCTGGGGGCAGCACAGCTGCATCCGGGGCCCTTGGGCTTGTCCAGTAACCTACGGAGGTCTGCGCTGTTGGGTGTGCTTGCAAAAGGTGTGCTTCTTCTGCTTCACTTTTGCCATGTTGGCAGGTTTATGTTTTCAAATGTTAGTTTTCCTATACACGACGGAGGAAAGTGTATGAACATATACTTTTAATCCTAACAAATGATTTATTTTTTTAAGTTTATTTATTTATTTGTTTGGAGAGAGAGGGCAAGTGGGGAAAGGAGAAGCCCAAGCAGGCTCTGCACTGTCAGAATGCAGAGCCCGAGGCAGGGCCTGAACTTACAAACTCATCAACCAACCGTGAGATCATGACATGAGTTGAGATCAAGAGTCAGACACTTAACTGACTGAGCCACCCAGGAGTCCTTTGTTTTTATTTATTTTTGAGAAAGAGAGGGAGCAGGGAAGGGGCAGAGAGAGAGGTAGAGATTCCAAAATGGGCTCTGCGCTGACAGCAGAGGAGTATGTTATTTTTACATTCCTAAAGTCAACTATGATCAATGAAACTCCTAACTAGCTCTAGCCAATAGAAATATGACACATCTACGTAATTTCTGAATTTTTAGTGGCCAAATTTTAAAGAAACAGATGATATTGGTTTGAAGAATGTATTTTATTTAACCCAACATAATCCAAAATATTATCATATACACAATATAAAATTATTAATGAGATATTAATTAGATACATCTGTCATGTTCTCTACAACACAATAACCTTGATGCAGTGGTTAAAGGGAAATGTAGTCCCATTAAAGCAATGCTTACTAAGGGAAAGTTTTTTTAGAGTGGTTAAGTTTCTCAACTGAAGTTAGAAATAAAATTTAGAGCTCAGTTCCTCCGGTGTGTTACCCACATTGGAAGTGTTCAATGGCTGCATGTAATCAGGAGCTACCGTCCTGGACAACACATTCTACTGATGATGGAAATTAGTGACTTTCAACAGGGTCAGCATGTCACTTCTCCAGACGTGTCAGAGAAACGTCTCCCACAACACAGAGACTCTGTTGAGAACCACTAGTCAAAATGAATTTTCAGTTATATATCAGACATTTTTATTAATTTGCAAAACAATAAATAAGTTAATTGAAATAATTAGGAAATAATGCTGCTGATCTTAAAGTCAATTCTGTTGTCACTCTGACAAATAACATTACTTCCAAAACCTGACTTTAAAATCCTATTTTATTTAAAAACAGTTACCCTTTATCCACTTTTGTTTTCATATTCTCACTATACCAATTATTAAATTTCATCAAGACCCCAGAACATTGGCCATTTCATCTATTATGGATGATAGGCCTCCTAGTGACTACATTTTTATTCCTGTTTGAACCAGACTCTGTGGTGCATCACTGTCAAGTACTCTCTACCTACAAACCCCATACCACTTTATCTTATCCTTCTACTGCACTGGATCTGTATATCTGTTGGGAGCCGTTTTCTGAACTCATAGGTTGAGTTAAGAACTCCTTACGAGGTTAAGGTAAGTTGCATGGACTCTTACTGTCAGATGGCGACGCCAATATTTCACCCAATTATTACACCCAATTATCTCAGCTTGAGTACCAACCCCTAATTCACCTTGTTAATTGATATTAGGAGTGATTCGTTCTGGCTTTGATATGCTGATTGCGCTTCGTGAAGGAACTTACTAAAGGAACTTCTTTTGTGGTTATGGGAGCAACATTGTTTTCATGAAAGACCTCTTATTCTTAATACCCCCCATTAAGCGATGAGTGTAACTTTTGCCTTTATTATGCTAATGCCACCTCTGGGCTGTTCCCCATACTTTTGCATACCAATGTTCTGGAAAACCATTACTGATCAAGGGATTTATCATCAGAATGCCACTTCTGGGCTGTTCCCCATGCTTTTGCATATAAATTTTCTGGAAAATCTTTACTGATGAAAGGATTTATCATCAGAATGTCACTCCTATGCCATCCCCCAAACACTAAATCATAAAATAAAGTTGAGTCTCAAACAGTGCAGAGAGGCCCGGCTGGTAACCAGAAAGAATCTTGCGCCTCTCACCCCTCCATCACTGACACTGTCCATCCTTCAGGGACCCCTGGACCTGGCCAGAGCGGAACTCCAGCATATTGGCATTGGAAGAGGGACTTGAACCCTGGACCCTCAGATTATCACCATCAGAAAATCACTCCATACATTTGCTTTCTCTGCTTCTCTATGCACACTATTAAGCACTGCTGGGAAAAATCATATCTCTGTACCAAAACAAGTTTCTGTTCATGTTCAGTCAACAATCCTATTTGTTTTCATCAGTAAATTCTATCAGCCCTTCTGTAAGGCCACAAGTCTAAACGTCTAAACCAAACTGACTCCATGACAGGCTTTAAGTTTCCCCTCTAAACTAGAAGGCCTGAGTTTTGGCTTTCCCGAAACTACCAGGTAGTTACATAATTCCCAAGGCAGGAGTAATCACCCTTGCAACACCCAATGAAGAAAGGCCAGCGACCACCCTCCACATTGTTAAGGGAGAGGCCCGGAGATAGAAACTATAGATTGGGCCCTGTTACCCAATGTTAAAGTTAACCCGTTAGTCGCCGAACAAGACCCTAGGCTCTCTCTGTGATTGGTCAAATTTAAAGGTACTCTAAACGTTGTAATTGGATCCCACCAAAAGTAACGAATACTCTAGACAATGTGTATGGTTAAACCCGCTGTCAATGATGTTGCATAATTATGATTGGATCACTGTTCCCATGTCACAACTTCTGTAACTCCCCCGTCATGAACCCCATAAAAACCCTACTCTGCCCTTGTTCGAGGCTCTTAGCATGGACCCATACGCTGGTGAAGTCTGTGAGCCCGAGCTTAAGCCTGTAATAAAGCTCTTTGCCTTTGCATGCGTGACTCGGTCTCCCTGGTGGTCTCTGGTCGTGAGGATACTGCGATCCGGGTATAACACTTCCATATAGCACAGTTTCCATCTCTTTAACATTTTCCTCTCTTTCTCCAATCCATCCCCATGCTCATGCACAGCCTTATGCCCTTCCTTGACAAAGAAAATGTATCTCCTTAAATGACAGCAAATTTAGACACCAAGTAGCAGAGAAATTCCCACCTCCTTTATACAAAAATGAATTTATCTTCATACACAACCTTATCTCCTTCTTTCAGATCTCACTGAAAAAAGTGCCAAGTTATCTGTTCAAAGTTTACTTTGAACTTCAATAAAACTCTTAATCCCTCAGAGACCTTTTTCCTAAGTATTGTATCCCTTTGTTTTGTTTTCTTACCTTCAAATCATCTTTGTCATGTTAAAAACAAAACAAAACAAAACAAAAATTCACATTGTTTCCTATGTATATTATCCTATCTTTCTCCTTTTCTTCACAATAGGTCCCCAAGGGAAAAAAAAAATATTCTCCCTGTATTGTATGACTCTCTATATCTCCTCTTGATTACTAGCTGCCTTTCCACCAGCTTATATCCCCACAACTCCACTAAACCTGCTCTCAGTGAGGTCAAGGTTATTGTCCCTTGTGCCAGATGCAGCAGACACTTCTAAGTACTTACTCCACCTGACCTGTCTGTGCCATTTGATTAACTCCTCATTTTCCTTTGGCCTTCCTGACACTGCTTTTTGCTGGATTTTTCTCAAATATTCTGGCCACTTCTTTTCAGTCTTTGTTATTAAATATTTCTGATTTCATATTTAAAAATTTATGAATTTTATTAATATAAATTTTAGATAACATCCTCAGTAGTATAATATGAAAAGAGAACATGGTGGTTTTCTTCTGAATATCATTCAGCCTATTGACTCGACGAAGAAAATTCACCAAGCCAAATGAACTGATTTGCTTTACCAAGAGCGTATACTTTTGGAAATAAAAACTCTATTCTTCAAATGTGTCCTCAGAGAAAGTTATGTAAAAATCTTAATAGCGATATAATCAGACTATTACTACACAATTGTACCATAAAGAATACCAGTCATGGATATAATCATAGAAAATTGCCAGACAATTGCAACATTAAAATGCATCAATCATAGATACAATCACACAAATGACTACAATCAGTAGTAAAACTTAAAGCAATTACAACTTTTTAAGGAATTATTATGTGGGAAAATTATTTAAATAGCAATTCCATGTTTCTAACTTTTAAATAAATGCAAAAGAATGTCTCTGATACATGAATGCATCACCAACAGAAGGGCACTTCTGTGATAACCTCCAATTTCTTTCAAATGTCCTGGCCACTTAAATATCAATGTATCTGAACGTCAAATCTCAATTTCAAAGAAAAGATAGACACTAAAATGTAAGAAATAATGCATGTTGGTATTAGACAATTGTAATTGTGTCCTATAAAAATGATTTGTAAATTCTATCAGGAGATGGCATCAAAATGGTAAGTCATTTAAAATAGTTTTCTAAAAGTGACTTTCTAACTGTTGCAAATAGATATGAGAAGTTAGTAATACTGGATAAAAAGTAAAAAGGTAACTTAAGAGAAAATTAAATGACCAGCTTATAAAGGGTGGGGGTGGGGGGGTAAGCTTGCAAATCACCCTATCTACTCATATTTAAGATGTCTTAAATATTTTTCTTTTTAATTTGTTTTTGTCCTCTTCATTCCTATTGACAGAAGTCATAACAAACTTAGATATGTTTATTTTGGCTTCCTTGGTTAAATGAAAATTCTATTCTGTTGAAATTACTCAGTGCAAAGTTGCTATGAGCATATCCTAGCCAGATAGTAGGTCAATGTGAGAGCCATTCACTCGTCTTAATGTAAATATGGAAAACTTATTTTTTAAAAATATTTTATTTATTTCTGAGAGACAGAGAGAAGCAGCATGAGCAGGGGAGGGTCAGAGAGAGAGAGAGATACAGAATCTGAATCAGGCTCCAGGCTCTGAGCTAGCTGTCAGCACAGAGCCTGACGTGGGGCTCAACCCCATGAACTGTGAGATCATGACCTGAGCTGAAGTCGGAGGCCCAACTGACTGAGCTACCCAGGTGCCCCTAAATATGGAAAATTTAAATAAATGTAAAGAATCCAAAATTCCTTACTGATGGAGTAATTTTCCCTGAACATATCTGAGTTCTTTACCTACGATGAAGGGAGAGTTGTATGTGACTATGCAGGGCAGAAAAAGCTGTAACAAAATTGTCACATCTTACAAGTGTAAGACCACCAGAACCAGAGGATCACCAGAAGAGGAATTTAGAGCCAGAAAGGCTCGTGGAAGGTTGCAAATACAGACACAATTTTTAGATCAAGGTAATTCATGATATCAATCCTGCATCAAGCAATAAGCTAAAAATGTGTATTTTCTTCCCTTTCATATGTCTCCTGCTTTGAATAAATCTCTGTTCCCACAGACCAAATAGAAGCTGTTACTTTTATTGTCAGTTCAGCTACTTTGATAGCTAAATGGGTTTTCTTGATCCACCTTGAAGAAATACTATTATGTACATAAATAAGCATATAAGTAATATATAGTATATAAACAAATACACAATTAGTTTCAAATGAGCAAATTGCTAGTAAATCCTTGTTTTAAATTCTACACTATCAGAAAGAAATTCCCTTAACTATGATTTTGATTTCAAAAGGAAATATACTGAGCACATAAATTGACATATCATGATTTGGAAAATTAAATATAAAGGCCTATACACTGAAAAATGAGACATTAAAAAAATCTAACACTGAAACTTGGAAACATAAATGCGTCAAAGTCCTTCAGATGAAAAAGGCAATTTCACTCACTTTCCCCTTCTCCTGAGTATCAGTGCTATCATTTATTTAATGCCACTAAACTAGCTTGTCAGTTTTTTCGTGTTACTTTTCATTGGCAAACGTAATAATGTGCCCAGTCCTTTATGGAGCTTTGTTTATGTGCCAGGCACTTTACCAAATGTTTTGCATATGTTATCTCATTTAATCCTTCAAACAACCCCTTTGAGAATTCATCATTTTCCCTATTTTACAGATTAGGAAATTGCAGCTTGGAGAGGATGAGTAAAACTAATTGTCAGAAAAGGTAGAAAGCAAATATAAATCTGTGTGACTCCGAAGCCTGAATTCTTAACCTGTACAATACATGTCCTTCATGAATGACTAAGTTAGATCAGCTTAGCTCTTAGAAAAATAATTCAACTTTCCAAAGAACATTGCAATGTAATTAAATACAGGAATTTCTAATAATCTGAAAGCACTAATAAATCCAAATTGGGCAACAGCCAATTTAATAATTGTCTTCAAACATGTCAAGGTTGTAAAATGCAAAAAAATTCTAAGGAAATCCATATTAAAAAAAAAAACAAAACAAAACAAAGAAAGAAATATAAGGAGTTATCCTGGAGTGGATTTGGAACAGACGGAGAAAAAAGTACCTATTAAGAACATTGTTAGGACAATGGAAAAAATTTAAGTATGGACTATGGATTAGATAGTAGTACTGTGTCAATGTTAAGATTTGTTTTTTATTATTATTGTCCTGTAATGTATAGGAGTATTGCAACTCTAATTTGAAATTATTCCCAATTATATCAAAATTTAAAGTGGCTGATAAATAAAAGCAAAGTAAGGCAAATAGGAAGAAAACAATAGAATGATAACTTTTAGAATTTTTATATTCTGACAAATATAAACACTATGTGATTAAGGAAGAAAATTAGTAAATATTTTAAGTATTTTATTATTGAGAAAGCAATAGTATGGATTCCTTGTAGCATATCTCCAGGGGCATCATAGTTGATTAGTATTATTTATTTTTAATTGAAAAGAATCTCTCAGAGTCTTGCTTAAGAAGATTTGGCTAATACTTTAAGAGTTTATTAACTTTTGCCCAAATAATCTTGAATTACAATATAAATCCTTTGAAAGAATATTGATAGTCACGTAAATACTGTATAAATTCATTGCCACTGTATTTTAAATATTCTCCCTTGATATTCTTAATCCCTGTGTATTATAGACCAATGCTGGTGTTTTAACAAGAATGGAAAGAATACTGATTGTTAGTGGTTTTGAATGATGATACCTGGCTTAAAGCAAAGGTACAAGATGAGAAAAGTTCAGAAAGGTAAAATTAAAGACTATTTTCCAAAATGATTAAAAATATACAAATATAAAAATGTAAAGATGTAATTCAACTGTTGCTAGTAAAGTACATCTAAGGGTATTCAGTATCATATTTTTTTAAATTTTGGGATGAATGTGAAATTATTTTCAGTTAAAAGGAAAAAAGTGACATAAATCCCCTGTTAGTAATATACTTTAAACATTTCTGTTTAGGAAACTTAGAAAACAATTAGACTGTATAATCATATCTGAGTTTAGTAAAGAATCTGAGTTTAGTAGCAGGTAATTTATAAAAGTACACGTATTAGACTACTTTCTCTAAAGTTACCTTTTAGGGGAGCCTGAGTGGCTCAGTAGGTTAAATGCCATGCTTTGGATCAGTCCATGAGCTCACAGATTGTGGGTTTGAGTTCCCTGTCAGGCTCCGCACTGGGAGCCTGGAGCCTGCTTTCTGATTCTATGTCTGCTGCTCTCTCTGCCCCTCCCTCCATTCATACTCTGTCTCTCAAAAATAAACACTAAATTTTTTTAAATAAAGTTATCTTTTAAAACAGTTTTGACTAGATTTTGACTATCTTATGTATGTAAAAAAGATATATGAAACAAATATGTCAAAATGTCAGGTTTTGAAATGTGGAGAATAGAAATCTTTATTTTCATTATGTTGGGTTTCTTAAAAAAATTAAAAATTGTTTAATTTCAAGTAATAGTTTCTTAGAAGAGTATCATTGGAAAATGAGCTGCTATTAGGAGAAAATTAAAAAGTGATTATCTATTCCAATCCTTGTTTAATTTCCTGTAAAATGCTGGTATTTGTGAAATTAGGAATCCAAGGCTCAGTCAGGATCTTCATTTTTCTATGTAATATTTTAACCTTTCTAGACTTCCAAATCTACAAATTATGATATCTTAGATTCCTTTAAACACTGAAATTGATTCTCACACGTACCATAGATATATTAGCAAGAGAATATGTTTAAAGGCAGGATTGTTGGGTTGCTATCAGCAGAAATTTGCCAAAACTTAAGTCAAAATAAAATTGACAGGAAAGGCAGAAAGTTTCAGCATCATTTAAGTGAACTGTAACCAGGACCTGAAGAGCAAAGACCACACAAAGCCTTGCCCCCACCCTCTCTTTTAGACTATATACTTCCATCTTTTCTTCTCTGTGTATGTCTACTTTTGTGTAAGTCTGTTTTTCTTTCTCAGCAGACTGCTTTTCTCTTCTTTTCCATCCATCTGACTAAATATGAAACTTCATCCTAACATAAGTCATTGATTGAATAGTCAACTATTCAATCAAATCAGGAATAAAAAGCCTTGTCTGACCATCTATTAAAATGCAATTATGGTCTCTTGGGCCAAGGCACAGTCATCAAGACTACGGAAGCACAATTTCTAATTGCCAGATTCTCCTGAAAAGAGGTCCAGAAGTTGGGAGAAAATAAGGCTCAATTCCCTTGCCTCTTCATATGTGATTCCCAAAAAATAAGGATATAATTAAATGATTTTTAATATTTCCTTGGACACTATGGTTTGTCAGGGGAAAATTTGGCATGACCTTTGTAAGTTTGTAGAACCAAAGGATCACCATTACCTGATGATTGATAATAGCTGTCCACAGATGTAAGATTCTAAATTTGAGGAGTTGAGCTTTTAGAAATAAGTAAAGGGCTAAATTCTCTATGTTGTGAATTTCTTCTCAAAGGCTTTCTTCAGTTATTCTGATCTAAAAAGAAAAGTCATTAAGACGTCTGCTGAATGTTCTAAGAATAGTATCTTTCAGATACTTGTTCTAAGATTATTCTATGATTCTTATATTATTCTAAGATATTTTCAAGGTTATTACCCTTCAGATTCCTAGATTGCTCTTGTTTATTATTTTATTTGCGATTAAATGCACATGAGTTTTAGTTTTAGAATTTATTATGCCTATTAACCATGTCAGAAACAGTTGGTGCCTTAATTGACAATCATCTCATACCCGTTTTTCCTTTTAAAAAGGATAGAATTTAAATATCTGATGCTTCAGGACAAGAAAATATTGATTTATCTAAAACAAATCTTGGTAATGGGGTACTGGGTTTCTCAGTTGGTAAAGCATCTAACTTTGGCTCAGCTCATGATCTCAGAGTCCATGGGTTCGAGCCCCAAATCGGGCTCTGTGCTGACAGCTCAGAACCTGGAGCCTGCTTCAGATTCTATGTCTCCCTGTCTCTATTCCCCTCTCCTGCTTGCTCTCTCTTTCTCTCTCTCAAAAATAAACATTAAAAAATGTAAAAATAAAATAAAATAAATCTTGGTAAAATTACATGTGATTTTACAAAATTTAGACAAAAATGAAGGAAAAATAGTAGTTTTGGGGCAGAGAGGAAAATGTAAAGGACCTGAGAAAGTTTACCTCACTCTAAAAAGGGGACACAGAAAAGGACATTCTTCTGGCCTTGATCATTTCTTACATAGAAATATTCCCCAAGTGTGTTTAGACTATGAAGGGCAAAGCTGAAAACAAAAAATCATTGTGGAAATGAGAAGTTTAAAATAGTCTATACCTTTGAGACAGAAGTCTTGGGAGTAACCCAACTTGGCCTTTTTGTAGTGAGAGATAGTAAACCTAACTCATGTTTAGCCCAGCATAAGTTGTGTCATCTGTTATTTGAGCTTCATCATTCTATCAGTTTTACCCAAGTAGTAATTTTAGGTAGTTTTTGCTTATTTGTTTCTTATACAATATTTAATTTTATTCCATTAATTTTATATTACAACTTCTGGAGTAAAGTGAATGGGGAAGGGGGAGGCACTCATTGGAGATTCCACTATGAAAGGCAAGAATGTAAAAGAAAAAGAAAATTTGTTTTTCTAAAGAAAGGGGGAAAAAGGCAATCATAAAGTCAGAAGACAAATCAAAACCTCTTTCCTTGAAATTGGTACTATCCTTTAAACACTGTATTTCAATATATTTAAAAGAAAAGAGAATAATTGAACTGAGAAATCTAATTAGCTATCTGAAAGCCTCGTTGCCAATCCAGAGTAATTTTTTTAAAAACATTGAATCAACAGAAACTTGCAGATTTACTTCCATACAGAGCTAATATAAAAAGAAAATAAACAAGGAGAATCAAAACACCTCAGGTTATAAAAAGTCTCTCTAAAAATGAGTCAGTATATTACAGAATCTGGTCTGGATCACCCAGTGAAGAACCAAGCAGCACTTGAAGATCTTGGAAGGCGGGAGGGTTTATTTCACACTGTCAGACTCAGAGATGACTCTCCAGAGGTCTGAGCCCGAAGCACAGAGGGAACAATTTATAGTGTGTTACTTCCACATTCCGCGTTAGTAGTAATTTGGTGCGCTCGGCAAACTGGGCAGGAAGAACCCGGAAGGTGCGTCTTTATTCCAGGACTGGAATTTCCCTATCAGTCCTGTCAGCCATCTTCCAGCAGATTTTTCCCTATCAAATAAGCAACTTAATTATTTTACTAACTAATTGAAGTAAAACTTAAACACTCCAAACTGAACCAAACAACTTTAAGTAAATACTTGCATAAAAAACCTTTGAATTATAAATTCCAAAATTCAAACAGAAATAGACATCTAGGTTAATTTGCTAAGAAAATATTTTTTAATATTAGGATAAATATTAACTCATCAGCATGTGAAATGATCAAGATCAGGCAGTAAATTAAAGAGAAAGACAAAATCATATTAAAATATAAGCTAAATTACATAGTTTCCAAGAGAGAAAAGCTTAAACTCCCGTTTAAGTTACTAAGGAACATTTAGTGAAGTCACGATAATAACTAAGAAAAAGATCAGAATACAGAAACATGTTCAGAGAGAAACTGATGAAATAGAGAGGCAAAAAGATAAAAGATAGGCATAATTGGAGATGTTAGAGAATAAAAGGAAATAATTGAGAATGTTTTAAGCCATAATTCAAAACTTGAATTTATCACCATATATCTAAAAAACCCTGACCTTTAATGTTTAACTCCAATATCTTTCTTTAAAAATAAATAAAATTATCCTCAGAAAATTCAGTCAAGAAGACTGCCTGAAATCAGTTAAGGAAATTCTGTTGGCATGAGAATTTTAGACAAAGATATCTAAACCAAGACAAAGGTAGGACATATTAGGTTTCATAACTCAAGGAAAGAAACTGTGAGCTAAGGACTTTAAATCCAGCAGAAGTGTTTTTAAAGTATCAACTTTATAGAAAACTATGTAATCATGGGGTAACTGGGTGGCTCAGTCAGTTGAGTGTCCCATTTCAGCTCAGATCATCATCTTGCAGTTCATGGGTTTGAGTCCTGTGTCGGGCTCTGTGCTGACAGCTCAGAGCCTGGAGCTTCCTTCAGATTCTGTGAGTCCCTCTGTCTGCCCCTCCCCTGCTTGTGCTCTGTCTCTCTCAAAAAATAAATAAGCATTAAAAACATCTGTAAAAAGAAAGAAAACTATGTAATCATGAAAGAACTCCAGGAATACTCTATGAGCATTCCTATACAATCCTTTACCAGTTCAATATAGTCAAGAGATGATTGGAGCAAAATAAGTCAGTCAGAGAAAAACAAATACCATATGATTTCACTCATATGTGGAATTTAAGAAACAAAACAAATGAGCAAAAGGAAAAAGAGAAAGAGAGAGGGAGGCAAACCAAGAAATATACTCTTAACTATATGCAAACCAAGCTGATGTTATCAGAGGAGAGGTGGGTAGAGGAATGGGAATAGGTGACTGGGATTAAGAAGTGCACTTGCTGTGATGAGCACTAGTTATTTTATGTAAGTGTCAGATCACTATATTGCACACCTGGAACTAATATCACACTATATGTTAGCCAACTGAAATTTAAATAAAAACTTAAAAAAATATTATTAGTGGTAAAAGAAAAGGAAGGGATGAATTAAAGCACTATTTAAAATCTACATTGTTATCTTTTAAGAAATCATTGCATAGGAAAAAATTAAAATGTAATATCCTTGAAATAATGTATAAAATATTGGTTAGGGAAATTTGTTTTTGATTATAATTATTATTCTCTGAATTGCTATTCTTATTTATTGTTGTGGGCAGAGGCTGTGATGAGAAAACATTATAACAGTACCTACTTAAAAGGTAATGGAAAAAATCACCTATTATTATAAAGTAGTCTTATCCCTTGAAACATGTAACCGCATTCATTAAACTAACAAAATAATGATAACACATTTCATATAGTAGACTTCTTTGTGACAAAAAATTGACTGGAGAAGCTTTAACAAAAGGGCTGATTTTGAGCACTAAATATGGTTAATTGTAGATCTAAGATTAAAACAAATTGGAACAATAGTTGAAGAATAAGGGTAAGAACAAAGATAAAATAGCCATTGAAACAGAAGGATTTAATAATGTTATAAGAACACTTTATACAACCTTATGCAAATAATGCCCAACTTTGATGAAATAAATAACATCTCAGCAAAATATAGTTTATCACACTTGATAGTAATAGATAACAGATTAATTAATAAAAAAATATAAATAGCTTACAAAAAGAGACACAAGAGACATACAACTGATCTTTAAACGTACAAAAAGATATTTAATCATTCAGGATTTTTTTTTTGTTTCGGTGAGAGACAGAGAGAGGGAGACGGTGAGTTTGAGTGCAGGTGGGGGAGGGGCAGAGGGAGGAGGAGGAGGAGGAGAAGGGGGGAGAGAGAGAGAGAAACAGAGAGAGAGAGAGAGAGAGAGAGAATCCCAAGCAGGCTCCATGCCTAGCACAGAGCTGGAAGAGAGGGTCCATCTCACAACAGTGAAATGATGATCTGAGCTGAAATCAAGAGTCAACCAACTTGAGTGACCCAGGCTCCTCTAATCATTCATGATTTTTAAAAATTGCATGTTGGTGGCATCTACGCTGAGTCCATATATTATTTACCAGATAGAAAAAAAAGAAAAATTTGAAAACACACTCTGTTTGAAGGCTGTCGGAAATAAGTATTTTCATGTATTACTTGTATGAATATAAAAGAGATCTAGCTCTATGGGAAGACTTTGGCAGTATCCAAAAAAAAAAAAAAAAAAAAAAACCTTTGTATGTCTTTGCCCTTTCTCATAAAGAACTCATTTTAGGAATTTACCCTTAAGAAACACAAAAACACGGGTGCCTGGGTAGCTCAGTCGGTTAAGCATCTGACCTCAGCTCAGGTCATGATCTCATGATTTGTGGGTTCAAGCCCCATGTCGGGCTCTGTGCTGACAGCTCAGAACCTGGAGCCTGTTTTGGATTCTGTGTCTGTCTCCCTCTCTCTCTCTACCCTTCCCTCACTTGTGAGACAGACTCGTGTCTCTCTCTTGTCTCAAAAATAACTATAAAAATATTTAAAAAACAAAAATACAACTTAAAAACATAACTCATAAATAGGAGATTGATTATGCAGCTTTAAACAAAAATATGAAGAAAGTTTCTATGAACTCATATGTCATGATTTTCAGTAGATTCCTTACTGTTTATATTATTATTAAATTATAACAATTACAAAGTGAGGGAAAGGAAAAGCTCTTTCTTATGGACTAATATCAATTAACAAATATTGAAAAAATTATAGAACTCAAATGTATTCTTTTTCACCTATCAAAATAATAACAGAAATAATAGGTCCTGATAATGTTAGTGCTTATATGCAGAACATGATATTCATATCCTCATAAAGTTACTCCCTACAGATTACTTATTAAAGGAACTTGTGGGAGCCGCTGGGTGGTTAAGTTGGTTAAGTGGCCTACTGCAGCTCAGGTTATCATCTCACGGTTATGAGTTCGAGCCCCACATCCGGCTCTCTGCTGTCTGCACAGAGTCCTCTTCGGATCCTCTGTCTCCTCTCTCACGGCCCCTCCCCCACACTCGTGCGCTCTCTCTCTCCCTGTCTAATAAATAAATAAATAAATGCCTTAAAAAGAACTTGTGAGATGAGCAAATCTGAGAGATAACACCTTTTTTAAATGATCAAATCACATGTCACCAATAATGGAAGAAATCACATTGTATTCTATACAGAGGACACAAAAATCACCTTTGTGTTATGCACAGAAATAATGTTTAACCTCAATCAAATCATGAGAAAAAAATTAGATTAAACCATATTGAAATGCATTCCTCCAGTTTAGAATGATATGAGCTTCATTGTCTGTTTTGAGATACTGCTAAGATGCTGTCAACATGGTGTCTTTCTTACTTCAATTAGTTGTAATAAATTTAGCTTTCATATAAATTAATAATTAACAAAGCTTTGCTTTATTAACAGATTAATAAAGGGAATAACAACTAAATACGATGTGTTATTTTTAAGTACTCTGGATCAAAAAATCTATTAAGGATTTTATTTGGATAATTGGATGAATTTGAATGTCGACTATATATCAAATATTTGTATTTCTCAGTGTTAAATTTCCTGATTGTGATAATTTTATTAGAGTAAAGTAGGGGAGTATCCTTGTTTTTTGAAGGTATATTCTCAAATCTTTGAAGAAAACAATGTAAACATGATTAAGTGTTATCCTTTGGTGAATGTGTATTCTTACAACTCTTACATAGATTTGAGTTTTTCAAAATAAAAAATTGAAAGTGATGCAAAAAACAAGTACTGATATGAATATTACTGTGTTTTAAAATTTTTGTTTTAAAATTCCTTAATTGGAAGATTTCTGACATTTGAGTTCTTTTGTTTTTGTTCTTTTCTTTTTAAATTTTATTTCTATATTAACTGGCAGATTCAAATGATTTTTCTCATTTTTCAAAATTTATTTTAATAACTGGCATCTCAACTTAAAAGTGATTCTTTTTTTTATTTATTTCTAGGAGAGAGAGAGAGAGACAGCGTGAGCAGGGGAGGGTCAGAGAGAGAGGGAGTCAGAGACTGAAACAGGCTCCACGCTTTGAGCTGGCAGGCAGCACAGAGCCCGACGCGGGGCTCGAACCCACGAACCGCGAGATCATGACCTAATCGAAAGTCGGACGCTTAACCGGCTAAGCCACCCAGGCGCCCCAACTTAAAAGTGATTCTTAAGTAGTCTTGGGGAAAATACCCATAGCTATTTTTGAGTCGTTTTAAAAATTCGTATTAAAAATACTGAGATTTTATTACCCCACTAACAAGTGAACCAAAATACTTCCACTTTAGCAGATGTTAAAACATTTATGAGAAATACTCTTTGACCAAACGTAAAAATATCCCTTATAAGCATCAGCAAGTCTCTTTCTTTTGCTTGCCTTATATGACTCACTTAATGGATAAATTGTTCATGCCCTGGGTTTCCTGCTGTTTAGAAGTTGCTACTAGCACGATGCACATGAGAGAAATTGCAAATGTTTCTCAGAAACCCACAGAGCAATGTTTTTCCAACTTTTCAGAACACTGCCAAAAATATCTACCTGAATTACAGGCTCCTGGGATGGATATCATCAGAACACATCGCAAAATTTTAAATTAATGTCATTTCATTTGTCACATCATTACAGAGACTGCCCGCTTGCGAGGTGGTCAGTCGAGGAGCATAACTACCAAGACCATCTAAGCAAACAGAATATATAGTTAGATTCGTGAACTTTTAAGCTAAAGAAGTTTATATAAAAATGTAGAGATTGGCTTTTGTTCTGCACAGACTATGATTGAGGTGGTGTGAGGGACAAAAAGTTTTGGAGCTTTCTTTATATTTTTATCTTTATCTTTATTTAAAAAAGATTCACAGTTAGTCCTTAGCATACACAAAACTTGACTTCAGATACTATAAAATGCTGGTGAAAAGAGAATCAACTAATGGAAATACCAGAATCAATTTTAAGAAGTGGAGTGGTAAGAGGCATAAGAAATACAAAGGAGTCAAGAAACCAAACTGAAGAAATGTGCCTAATCCTTCTGAGTATTTTAGAATTCATACTTTTTGAATCTCATGATCTATTTAAATAAACCCAAAGAAGGATTCAATAGATGATGGTAGGTAGTTTTCCAAAATATTCTGCAAATTTATTTTGTCTCATGTCTGAGCTTCACAGCCACTATTCCCTCTGCCATTAAAATATTCTTCAAATGTCTACTCCTTTACCACTCAGGTTTTGGCCCAGATCTGAGAAATCTATGAATAATCTTGACTGCCCATCCAAATAATCTTATATTACAGAGGGCATTCCTTTTTCACAATGCCCTGGAAGTAGTGATCTACTTGTCTGGTCCCATGCTTCCATGAATAAAGGAGTTTGTATATTCTTAGTATATTGTCTGCAGCCCCAATAAATCTTTGTTGAGTGAGTGCACGAATGAATGGGTGGACAAACACCTTTTTAAAAAAAATCTTATATAATTAACATACAGTGCTACATTAGTTTTAGCCTAGTGTTTCAGGATATTGGTGTCAATATAGTGATTAAACGATTCTGTAAATTTCTCAGTGCTGATCACCTTTCACCTGTTTCACCCATGTTCCTACCCACCTCCTTTCTGGTAACCATCAGTTTGTTCTCTATAGTTAAGAGTCAATTTGTTTGTTTCTTTTTTCCTTTATTCATTTGTTTTGTATCTTAAATCCACATATGATTGAAAACATATGGTATTTGTGTCTCTCCAAAGGATTTATTTCACTTAACATAATACCTTCTAGATGCATACATATTGGTACAAATGGTAAGGTTTCATTCTTTTTTATGGCTGAGTAACATTTCACTGTAGATATATACCGCATCTGCTTTATCCATTCATCTATTGGGATACTTGGGCTGGTTCCATAATTTGGCTATTATAAATAAGGTTACAATAAACATAGGGGTACATATATATTTTCAAATTAGTGGTTTTATATTCTTTCGGTAAATACCCAGTAGTGGAATTACTGAATCATATGGCAATTCTATTTTTAATTTTTTGAGGAAACACCATACTGTTTTCACAGTGGCTGTACCATTTTGCATTCCCACCAAAAGTGAACAAAGGTTCTTTTATCTCCAGATCCTCACCAACACGTGTTTTTTGTGTTTTTGATTTTAGCTATTCTGACAGGTGTGAGGTAATATCTCATTGCAGTTTTGATTTGCATTTCCCTGATGATGAGTGTCAGTGAGCAACTTTTCATATCTCTGCCGGCCATCTCTTTGGAGAAATATCTCTTCATTTTTTAATTGGATTAGTTGGGTTTTTTGGTAATGAGATTTATAGGTTTTTTTGTATAATTTGGACAATAACCCCTTATTGGATACATCATTTGCAAATATCTTCTTGCATTCGGTAGGTTTCCTTTTGTTGTTTCTTTTGCTCTGCAGAAGCTTTTTATTTTCATGTAGTTCTAGTGGTTTATTTTGGCTTTTGTTTCCCTTGCATCGGAAGACATATCTAGAAAAATGTTGCTATGGCTGACGTCAAAGAAATTATTGCCTGTGTTCTCTTCTAGGATTTTAATGGTTTCAGGTCTCACATTTAGGTCTTTAATTCATTTTGAATTTATTTTTGTGTATGGTAAAGAAAGTGGTCCAGTTTCTTTCTGTTACATGTAACTGTACAGTTTTCCCACCACCATTTGTTAGACTTTTTCCGATTGCATCTTCTTTCCTCCTTTGTCATAGATTAATTGACCATATATTTGTAGGTTTATTTCTGAGCTCTTTACCATTATGTTCTATTGATTTATGTGTCTATTTATATGTCAGTATCATACTGCTTTGATTACTACAGCTTTGTAGTGTCCCTTGTAATATGGAATTGTGATACCTCCAGTTTTGTTCTTAAGATTTCTTTAGCTATTCAGCATTTTTTATGGTTCTGTACAAATTTTATGGTTATTTGTTCTAGTTCTGTGAAAAATGCAGTTGTTATTTTGATAGATATTGCATTAAATGTGTAGATTGCTTTGGGTAGTATAAACATTTTAACAGAGACAAATACCTCTCTTTGATTGCCATACTCCTGTACCAACAGTTGCTAATTGCTAAGGCCATCAGTAAATAGTCTAGAGTCCAAGATGTCTAAAAGTTGGCTTCATTGTGATCAGGATTCTCTGCACAAATAAAGAACATCACTCTCCCTCTTTTCACATTTCTCCTATATGGATTCCAGAATATTGTTGATTTATGATACCAATTCCATTTTAATGAAGCCACTATTTCAAATATTTTTATTTAATTGCTACACTTCTGTATACTTGCAAAAAAGAGAGAGAGAGAGAAAGACAGAGAGAGAGAAGGGGAAATGGAAACCCTTAAGACTAAAGGTTAAAATGATCAACACAGGCCCCAAATTGTCAATCTTCTTTAATCTCAGCCTATTCTCAGATTTATTTTCCTGACTGTCTCTTTGTTAGAATGAGATTTTCCTTAGAAGTTTCCTGAATCTTATACAAATGGACTCCCCAGGTCCTCCAATCATAACAATACGTAAGTGACCTTGTATGACCTTGTATTTAATCTAAATTCTACTACCAGAGATGATATTATTAAATACTGTTATTACCTTTACAGTTAGCAAAGTACTCTCAATATAAGACTTACATTTATATTTCTCCCTTCATGATAAAAAACCCCTGAAAAATAGCTTAGAAAGATTGTAGTAATAAAGAATGTGATATTTACAAATGACATCCATCCATTCATTTGCTCATTCAGCTATTCAGTCAACAATGGCCATCAATTTGTTAGAAGTGGTTTAAAATAGAGGAGTCATGTGTTGACTAGAAAATAGTGCACCATAGGGAAAGTCACACTACAGGAGCTTATTGAAGCATGAAGTAGTTAAAGATCCCATGCCAAGGTCCTTTCTTGATTCCACTTGGTTCTTGGAAATCAACAATTATTTTATGATGATGATACCCACTCCATTAATGTGGAGTTGCCTCCAACACAACAATAAAAGAGTAAGGTTAAACCAATTTTTTGTTGTTGTTGTTGTTGTTTTTAATGTTTTATTTATTTTTGAGAGAGAGAGAGAGAGACAGCGTGGGCAGGGGAGGGTCAGAGAGAAAGGGAGACACAGAATCCGAAACAGGCTCCAGGCTCTGAGCTTTCAGCACAGAGCCTGACACGTGGCTCAAACTCACGAACCGTGAGATCATGACCTGAGCCGAAGTCGGACACTTAATCGACTGAGCCACCCAAGTGCCCCTGTTTTGTTTTTCTTGCAGTAGATTCAACTTCAGTAAAAACTTTTATAGTACAGGGAATATGGCCTGGTTCTTTCCATGTTGAAACCAGAATCTAATGTAAGAATTATTTACTATAGGAATACTTTTTAAACTAAGGACAAAATCCTTTCTCCAAATGAAATATTGCCCCTGTATCCCAGATTCCAGATGAGTACTTTAAAACTGTTGGTGCAACACTTCCAACCCCTAAAATTCTATGCCCAAAGGAAGTCAGATTCTCCTCTTAGATTTACACAACTTTTTGTGATGGCATTTTTATAGATTCCTCCACCTCATTGCCCCCTTTCTAAGAGAACTGCTTCTAAGTACATAGTCAAGCATCTTCTAAACTCTCTCAGAAATATAAATTATAAGGAGCATTCATGACTCAATAAATACAGTCACAGCTCCCAAAACCTTTGGAATTTCTTAGGTATTGAATGACAAAGGTATTTCTCATTATGTTTATGAAGTGACCTTTGGACCCTACCTAAGGATGTAGGTTGATTGCCAGAAGAACAAAGCAAGGGTTAAATTGTTGGAACTCTCAGTCTCTGGCAGCAACAACTCCCACCTCCAGGGCATAGGAGAGGGCTGGAAGTTAAGTTAATCACCACTGGCTAATGTTTTAATCAATGACCACAATGTGTTAAAACCTCCATAAAACCCGGAGAGGACAAGTAGCTTCTGGGTTGGTGATTGACACATGGAAATTTGGGGAGAAAGGAGCACCTGGAGAGAACATGAAAGCTCCTCTTACTTTTCTCCATACCTTGTCCAAGAAATCTCTTTCTGGATGTTCTTGAGTTATACCTTTTTATTATAAACCTGTGATTTAGTAAGTAAAATGTTTTTCTGAGTTCTGTGAGCTGCTCTAGCAATGTTTTTAAATGTTTCATTTACTTTTGAGAGAAACAGAGAGAGAGTACAAGTGGAGGAAGGACAAGGAGAGAAAAGGAGACACAGAACCCGAAGCAGGCTCCAGGCTCTGAGCTGTCAGCATAGAGCTGGAGATGGGGCTCAAACTCACAAACCACAAGATCATGACCTAAGCCAAAGTCAGACACTTAACATACTGAGCTACCTAGGTAGGTGTCTTGGTCTAGCAAATTAATTGAACCCAAGGAAGTCATTGGAACCTCTGATTTCTAACCAGTTGGGAACAAACTGGACTTTGGACTGGCTTCTGAAGTCCAAGCAGAAGGTCATGAGAACCTTTAATATCTAGCTTGTCAGTCAGAAGCAGAGATAATTAGGCTTGTGCCTGAATTCTGAAGTAGGGGCAAGGGAGAGAGGCAGTCTTGTAGACTGAAACTTTACCCTCTGGGTAGGTAGTGTCAGAATTGAGTTGAATTGTAGGACACCAAGCTGGAGTTCCAAGAATTATTTGATGGTGTGGTGAGAACCCCCAGCCCAAGGTGGGAATTGAGTCCAGGAACAGAATGGACTCTCTCTCTCCTTCCTTTCCTACTCACCATTCTTAGCAGATTGCTCTATAGCACAAAAGTATTTTGCTCTTTACTATAAGAACAATTAAGCATACCCCTTCTCTTATGCTGGATGTAGTCTAAACAAATCATTAAAATGTTCCTACAATTAACTAATTCCATTCTTAAAAGTAGCTGTGGTCAAGAAGAGTAATATCCCCCCATCCCATTTTCTATTATGTAAAGAAGCTTAATGTATGAATAGTTAAATAAATGAATCATTGTAGTTGAACTGGAAGTGCCCTGAGAACTCTTCCCTATCATCTCAAACTCCTATCTACCCAATGTGAAATTGAAATTCACAGAACTTCTGGGAGCACTGTTTGAATAACTTCCCAAGAGGTTCATCCACCAGGACATTACATTTATAAATCTGAAAGCTTCCATTACATGACAGTGCTGCCATCTAGGATAAAGCATTTAGCCAGTAACATAATTGGTTAAAAATTGGTTAAAGTTCAAGATCTATTGATCCATCTAATCACACCATTATAGCCAAAAATCTCATAACACAACACAGCAACCTATAACTCTTTACTGAAATATCAATATGAGTTAGATCAAATCTCTTTAAGACTTGAGAAACAAAAAGTAAAATCAATACTAGGGGGAAAAGTACTCCAGTAAAAGATGTATTTTTCTATGCATATATTGAATGTTTATAAGTTGTAATAAAGTATATTTTAAAGTTGAGTATAGTATATTTTTTTATGGTGCCTGGGAATCTATACTCAATACCATAAAATATTTCTGGGTTTTTTTTGTTTGTTTCCTTGTTTATTTATTGACTGATACTTTTTTTCACTTAATGAACCTGAAAATTTAAAACATTTTATGACATTCATCTCCACCTCTAATAAACAGTATAAAACTAATATTTGTTGAATGCTTATAATATGCTAGGCATACTATCTCTATTATAGAAAGGAGAAAAAAAATAGAGACTCAGAGTGAATAAATGATTTGACATAAACATACTCCTAGTGAGTTACAAAACTGGAATTTGAACCCAGTTTGAAATCCAGACACTTAAACATGACACTGGTAAATAGTACTTCAGAGACTTGCACTGTTACTGACTTTCACTTTGTTTTATTGTTTTGTTTTGTTTTGTTTTTGTTTTTGTTTTGTTCTGAGAGAGAGAGCACAAGTGGGGGTGAAGAGCAAACAGAGAGAGAGAAAGAAGCCTAAGCAAGCTCCATACTCAGCACAGAGACCAACACAAGGCTCAATCCCACAACCCTGGGATCATGACCTGAGCAGATATCAAGAGTTGGATGCTCAACAGATTGAGCCATCCAGGCACCCTCATTTCTTTTTTTACTGAAGCAAAATTTTATTTTGTCTCCTGCAAGGTTTAATTAAATAAGAACTTTTATTTAAGTATTTACAAATTATTTGATTCAATCAACTGTTAAGCATTCTGAGTACACAAAATACTATAATTACATTGTGATGAATAGTAAAATAAAATAATACCATGGGTTTTTCTGTTTTTAAAATATAATCACCTTAGTTTCATACTTACAATAACCTTGTGAAATAGATATTACTATCTTTAATTTAGCAGTAAGTAAACTGAGGTTTATTCAAAATCATTGGGTCCTGGGGTACTTTATAGCTACAACAAATTTTCCAAATAGTTGTACTAACTTATAGTACATAGTATAAGAGTGTATACATCAATACAATAGTGTAAGAGTTGCTTTACATTATTTCCAACACTTCTATATCGTTTTCATTTTAACCAATGTAATATGTATGCAGTGGTAGCTCACTGTGGTTTTAATTTAGCATGAACTTACAACTAGTAAAGATAAGCACTTTCATATGCTTTTTTTGAACATTTGGAAATCCTCTTTAGAGTATCCTTTTGCCAATTTTTCTATTAGCTTTTCTAGCTTTTGTGATTAACTTATAAATTTCTTTATATATTCTAAGTACTTTTCCAGATATATGTATTCCTCTACTGTGTGTCTTGTCTTTTTACTCTCTTAATGGTATCTCTTATTTAACAAGAATTTTTAACTTTAATGAAACCCACTTTTCTCTTTAGGTTATGTTTAATAAATCTTTGTCAACTCCAAGGTCATGAAGATATATTACTATGTTTTCTTTCAAAACTCTCATTTTTTACCTTTTACATATTAAATGAACTCTAAAATTGAATTTTGTGTATTGGGTGAAGTAGATGTCAGGATATAATTTTTCCATATGGATAGCCAATTGACTCAGTACCTTCTCTCTACCTCTGTATGTCACTTTTGTCATAAATCAATAGAATATTTAAGTTCAGTCTGTTTCTTGATTCTCTATTTTATTGGTCTCATTGGTCTATTTTATGCCAACACTACAATTTTTTAAATAATTTTTTTATTTTGGAGAGAGAGTGTGCAAGCAGGGTAGAGGGGCAGAAGGAGAGACAGAGACAGAGACAGAGACAGAGACAGAGAGAATTCCCTAGCAGGCTCCATGCTCAGCACAGAGCCCCACTTGGGGTGGCTTGATCCCACAACCCTGGGATCATGACCTGAGCTGAATTCAAGAGTCAGATGTTCAACTGACTGAGTCAGCCTGGCATCCCTAACACTACCATTTCATCTTGCTTCTCACATCTTACCTCTGAGTTCATTTCACTTCTTTTTGAATATTCAGTGGGTAGGGTGCCTGGCTGGCTTAGTTGGTAGAGTATGTGACATTTGACCTTCGGGCTGTGAATTCATATCCCACGTTAGGTATAGAGACTTCTTCAAAAAAATTCTTTCAGCAGGTTTTGTTAGTGGAAAACTGCTTTCTCTGATTTTTTTTTACTGAGATATAATTGACATATAACATTATATTATCTTCACTTGTACAACATAATGATTCAGTATTTGTTTATATTGTGAAATGATCACAATAAATCTAATTAACATCCACTACCACACACTGTTACAGAATTTTTTTCTTCTGATGTAAACTTTGAATATCTTGCAGCTTTGAAATATATAATATAGCATAATTTTTTTCTTTACCAGATGTTAGCTACCTAGATTTACAATTGCATTCTCCAATTATTTTGAACATAATATATTCTGACTTCTTTTAATTAACTTCTATACCAATCTAATTGCTGTTCTTTTATGAACAATATATTTTTCTTCATCTTTCACATTTCTCTATCTTATATTTTGTTGTTTCACTTCTACTAGAATTCCTATATATGACCTTCCTTCCTTCTTTTCTTCCTTCTTCCCATCTTTTCAACATCTCTTGCCTCCAATGTTTCCTATATCGGAGGATTTCTGTCATTCATCAATACTGAAATTATCAGACATTATCTTTTGAACAGGCAATTTTACTTTCTGTCTTCAGCTGAGGAACGTCTACAAATTGCACGTTGAATTTCTTAAATGGATAGGTGTCAGGTTTTCAATATCTTTATCTCTATATTTCTCTGAGTAATACATTTGAATATATAATATCATATGTTTGCATGTATAGGAGGATTAGGAGGAACTTAACAGAGGACCGTGGGGGAGAAGAAGGGGAAAAATAGTGGGGGAGAGGGAGGGAAGCAAACCATGAGAGACTCTTGAATGCTGAGAACAAACTGAGGGTGGATAGGGTCGGGGGTAAGGGGAAGGGGAGTGATGGGCATGAAGGAGGGCACTTGTGGGGATGAGCACTGGGTGTTATATGGAATCCAACTTGACAATAAACTATTTTAAAAAAATAAATTCTAAAGCAAAAAAGTATCATAAATAACCATCTTATGAGTACATACAAGTTCAAAGAAAATATCTTTTAATTTCTCAAGATCTATTTGATACTTTTCAAAATTGTCTCTTTTGGTCATGGTATTTTGTTCAATTCCTATTTTTATAAATTATTTTCTTATTATTGTTGTCATCTTAAAATTGTTTAATAGTTGCTTTCCAATATTTCTATTATGTGACAAGATCAGGGACAGTGCTACTCTGTATGCACTGATTCTTACTCATATCGAATTGTTTCTTTGTATCTTTTCACACAATTTTGGGCTGAACTCCTCACTGGGACTTCACCTTTTGGACTCTCCAATAGCTTTGTTGAAAACAAGCCATTGGGCTTTTTTTTTTCTGGAGGCATTATGGGACTTGCAACACTTTTATGTTAATTCCTTATCTGAATGTTCCCAGATCATATAGGTAGGATCAATTCAAATCTCAAACCTGTATTTATGAATTATCACAGGAAAACAATTCAACCTACAAAATACTCCAAAATGGCAATCTTTCAAGTCATATCTTTTTCCAGGGAATGGATTTTTTTTTCCTAGTCCACCACTTCCCTACATTAGCCAGATGAGAGTTCTGGCATTATTAGGTAAACTAAACTGAGTCTCAGTTACAACTCTCTTCTCTGCTTGTTAGGTGTTAAGACTCAATCTCCTAGTTACTCAGACAGGCTAGTTCTCTCAGAACCGGCAAGCACTGGCAAGGCTCAGCATCACCTCACATCTGTTCTTCTCAAGGTATTTTCATTTTCTTTTTGATTCTTAAGGCCTTTTTTCCCTATTAAAGTCAGCCATGAGTTTCATTAAAATGTTTGTGCATTGCACTTATTTTATTTTATTTTGTATGTATTTCATATTATGTTTTATGTATTATTCTTTTCTTTCTGTTAAGGTCTTTACAAGTAGTCTAGTTTACCATATTGCTGGACTAGGAATTTCTTCTCCATCCAAACTTTATATATTATCAAATTTACTGTATATTTACTTTTTAAAATAATTTTTATTTTTTTTAATTTATTTTAGAAAGGGAGAGAGAGCACAAACAGGGAGAGAAGGGCAGAGGGAGAGAGAGAGAGACAATTTTATGCAGGCCCCATGCTCAGCACAGAGGCTGATGCAGGGCTCAATCCCACAACCTTGGGATCATGACATGAGTCGAAATTAAGAGTCAGATGCTCTATCAACTGAGCCAACCAGGTGCCCCATTGCATATTTACTTATTATCAAAATTTTTTTTGTTATTTTAAACAAAGCCAAGATATCATAGCTATTTATACATTACCCTTTGTTGTAAGTGTTAAGGAATATCTCATGCTAAAGTTCAGGAAAAAAGTTGAACCTCTGTTATTACATTATACTTAAAAATTTGATCTGTATCTTTCCAGGTATTCCAAAGTGACCAAGTAACATGTTCTAAATATCCACAGAGAACTGCCTAGCTTTTGTCACTTTCTCACCAAGATAATACCAATCAAAAGAATGTAGTTTAGTTATGATCACTGTTTTACCCATTATCAGGGTACTCTATTGTGCTTCCAAACAGATTTATGTAGCCAAGGGCAAACTAAGTGTGGAATAACAAATGCAGTTTAATATGTGTAAATGTAAGTGAAGGAAGCAAGCTGCACAAACAAGGAAACAAAATCTTCAAGAATTTTCATTCTGAAGATTTCCTTTGACTACTTACTGTAACCAAATGCCACCTTGTCAAAGTAGCTTCATATAAGTCCCAATGATTTATTCAGTGTTGACTGAATATATACTCCTTTCTGATCACTGATGATACAAAGATGAATAACACTTCAGTGCCTAGGCTTAATGTTCATAGTCCATAGTCATAATGTTCAAAGAGCAGATGTGTAGCGAGAAAAATACATTACACTGTGAAACACACAGTATTGGGGGACTAGCTTTGATGAGGATTGGGCATTAATCAAAAGTGGGATATGAAAGATAGGTTGGTCTTTATTTTTATTTTTGTGGATTAGCTTTATTTATTTATTTACAAATAGTTTATTATCAAATTGGTTTCCATATAACACCCAGTGCTCATCCCCACAAGTGTCCTCCTCCATGCCCATCTCTCCCCTCTCCCCCAAGATAGGTTGGTTTTTAAGAAGGAGATGGATAAGAGATTTTTATGAAGGAAATGACACTATGCTGAGTCTTTAAGGACAATCATAAATTTGCATGATTGGGAAGGACACTTCAGATAGAAGCAACAGCATATGAAGAGCTCTTTGAAACCAGGAACTATGAATCTGGAATGCTGTTTGTACTTTGTTCTTGATAATAGTGATGAATTTTAATTTCCCAGAATGTCTACTCTATTGACAGTAATAGATAGTCTTGGGTAATCTGGAAAGAGATTAGAGAATTTCTGTTAATGTTTATGAATGTATAAAATGAATAGTTGATATCCATACTTTCATAAAGTTTTTATTCAAATCAGGGATAAAAATGTAACTATGGGGACACCTGGGTGACTCAGTTGGCTAAGCATCTGACTTCAGGTCTGGTCATGATCTCACAGTTAGTGAGTCTGAGCCCCACAGTAGGCTCTGTGCTGACAGCTCAGAGCCTGGAGCCTGCTTTGGATTCTGTGTCTCCCCCTCTCTCTGCTCCTCCCATGCTAGCACTCTGACTCTCTCTTTCTGTCTCTTTGTCTCTCTATCTCTCTGTCTCTCAAAAATAAGCATTAAAATTTTTTTAATTAAAAAGTAACTAAGAAGAAGACAAATTATATATCAACAACTCCAATGTCAGATAGAACCCCATTATGCTAAAATATATTAGTATTAGAGATAAAATTGGGTGATACATAATAAACTAAATACTTAATAAAGTATACAAACCTTAGGAAGATTTATGAACAAGAGCCTGAATAGGAACCAAATAACTAAAAATGAGAAGTGAGAAAGTGAATAATGGGAGTTGAAACAGTAGACACAGTAGAAAAAACACTGCAGAGCAGAATCATGTAAAGATATTAAAATAGGAAACATTTATTTGTTATATTATAAAATATTTTAGTATCACAAAAATGCTCTTAAAATTCTTGAGAACAAATGATTTGAATGAGGAGTGATGAGTACAGAATAAAGGTAGAGGAATTTATACAAAGGTCAAACCATAACAAGACACAAATTGGGCTTTTTCAGTAGGAATGAACCCAATATACAAATTATATCTCTGTGTAACTGTGGAAATAGATCTTAATTTGACAAATTAAAAAATATTTCATCAAAATTATTAAAATTAAATCTTCCATAATAAATAATGAATCAAAAAGCTAAAATAGATCAATAGAATAAAGGTGGATCACAATGGACTAGTATTAACCAGGGAATTCTCCTGTAGAAAATGAGACTAGAAGTAGATTTTGTATAGTTACATTACATGGATTGATGGACAGAAGTAGGGAGAAATATGCGAGTATGTGAAAAACAAAATTCTGAATTAGATCAGTGTGCAGAGAGCAGGACTCTGTAAGTAATAAATGTCAGTACATTCACTTGACCCAATTAAAACTGGTATGCTAGAAAGGAGTATAAATAGAAGGGGAGAAAGTTTTATTAGTTTCTTTAATGCTAAACTAAGTGACAAATAGTATGAAAAACAGAGACTAATACAGATTTTAAACTTCAAGCAAAAGGGTGGAACTGAAAAGGGAATAATAGGCAAGGAAGAAGAACGTGATTGAAAAGAATATATGACAACTAATTTGAATTCCACAATAAAGAATATGGTTTTCAAAGACACCCACTCCACAGAAAAATGAGTAAATACATATTGTGTAAAAGTCTATCATGATAGCTTGAGTCAAATATGCATTTCATGATATTTTCAAAATAGAATACCTCACAACCAAACCAAGTTTTAAAAACTCAAAGATTGTGTGATATTAAAAATTAGTTAGAAAAGCATTAATGTGCTTTTTAAAAAAAATATTTCTATGTATTTACTTTGACTTTGTTGGCCTAAGTCATCCTCTATCTATAGGGAGAACAGAATTTCTTACAGGAGAAATGAAAAGAGAAAGAAAATATTAATATTTAATTTTTGGGAAGCAGATATGTGCTCAGTAAAACTAGAATAGTCTTGTCTTGTACATTAGTGTCGGAGGCCACGCCGGCTCCGACAGGTCTACGGGTCCCTGAAGGATGGACGGTGTCGGCGAAAGAGAGCGAGGGAGCCGCGAGATCCTTTCTGATCACCAGGCAGGCATCTCTGTCCTGTCGGTTTTGGTGTCTTTATTTATAGGTCAAATGTTAACATGGCATCAGGAAATAGAATTTATACAATGGATAGCTTTTTGTGATAAGGTGTCTTTGGAAGATGTACAGAAACAGGTTTTACAGAAGTCTTCTTGCAGAACTGCCTCAATTATAGTGAGGTTGAGTAACTAAGAAAATAACAAGGTGTTCACATTTTAATAATGTTAAGTCATAGGTTTGTAGATACTCTTATCCATCCTCATCACAGCTGCCAGGGTAAGGGAAGGTGTTTGTGGAATGTAGGCCTTAGGGAAGGGGCTGCTCTACACCATCAGTTAGCAAAGGTGTAGGTACTAACTTATCTTCTGCCCTTATCTGTTCCTTTTCTCTAAGTTAGGCTCTTTGTCTCCAGGCAAGACTTGATTTTCCAGTTATATGCTTTATTGCACCAGAGAGCCAACCATACCTTTAAAGAGTTTAGCTTATTTCCCAATACGTAGAATAGCCTCTACGAGTGCATTTACCTTTGTGTCTGCTTTTATGATTTCTTGAATAGCTAGGGCATGAAAGACATTTTTGGTTAGTTGATTTACATGTTGAGCTGTATGAACATCTTGGACTAACGCAACGGTAGAAACAGAATTGTACATGTCTTTTATGAGTAAGGGTCATTAGCCTGTTCATAGCTCAAGGGAAAGTATGGAGGGAAACAGGACCTTCTGGAGACATGATGTCTGTTCCCATAATCAAAAGAAGAAGTTCCCACAATAAGTTCCTTCACAAGGTGCAATCATCATACCAGGGCCGGAATAAGGGGACAAGTCCCTTATCACTCCCGATATTGAACAACAAGGTACCTTAGGGGTCAGTGCTCAAGCAGAAATAATTGAGTGGGGGTGGATATCGGTCGTCATCTGATTGGCAAGAGACGTGCAAACTTGCTTTAACCTCACCAGGAGTTTTCGCGACTAGTGGCCTCAGAATGGCTCCCAACACATTAGCTTATTGTATTAAGATACTTACCCCCCAAATATCCTAGTGGCCATTTTGCCTTCTTTTACATATGAAAGCCCGAGACTAGTTAGTATTACTAGATCTCTTTGCAAGAGTTATTATCTCTTCTACGTAGGACTTTTATGGCAGAAGCCTTGCAGCTTGATAGCTGGAGGAGGACAATATAAAGAAGAGATTGTACTTTTTCTAGCCTGAGAGTTGGTAAGAAGAATAGGGATGAGGAGAATAAGAGAGTAATAGGTGTCCTTAATTTCCTCTCCCCAGACTTTGGCTCCCAGAGGTCACTACAAACCAGTAGACAAGGTAGATAACCAGTTACCTAAAGATGCCACTTGGGTCCAGGACTGTCAGTTCCCTCTGATGTTATGACATCATTATATGTCATTTAGCCACCTCCACTGCCCTATGTACCTATGTGCTATCAGAAGAGTGGAGGAGAAGGCAAGCAGATGGCTTGACCTTGGCATGAAGGAGCAGATTATAATACTGCATTGGAATGAAAGAACAGAGTATAATACTGCATTGGAAAAGTTAAAATAGGTTGAGCATTTACTTATATTTCCTCCCAGGAAGAAATCCAAATCAGCTTAAATACACAATAAACTAAATTTTCTCTACACATTTGAATATAGCATGAGCTAAATGTTATGACCCAGCTTTAATTGTAGTAAAAACTACAAGATCACCATGTCCAAGATGTCTGATTTTAAAAACTCATCTGAATATATCATTTGTCAAATCAATAGCTAAATATCAGTTTATAGCAAGAGATGTTATGATATTAAATTATTAATGATTATTATTATATTTACACTGCACTTTTCTTCTGAGAATTCCAAGTCATTCATATACTTTAACTCCTTATTGCCTTCATTTTAAACAGAAAAAACCCTCAAAACTCATTTGGTCAGAAAAATAATTTAGTTATACTACCAGTTTAATAATATGAAACAACAGTTTTCTGATTTGCTAGCAGTGTTTGATACTTCTATCAGCTTATGGTTTTCTTTGTATTCTTAAACAACTTTTCTGTAAATAATTTGCAAATGGGAGGGTTCGATTAAATAAAGTATAAAATACTTAGTTTGAGCAGTATTTTTACTGCTACACATTAAAAGAAATTTACAACTGATCTTTTAAAATGTTCATGCAGAAGGGATTTCTATTTCTAAGTTTTATAGGAATGTCAGATTGAAATTAGCAGCTAAATTCATTTATATACCTAATTATATATAAGAATCTTTGTCAAAGTGTGGTCCAGAGCTTAAGCTTATTTCATCTGCAAGGTCCTTCTGGCTACTCTCAAATTGATACTTCATTGTAAATATTGTTTGTATAAATGGTAATGACTATTCTAGTTTAACCCTAATTTACTTTTAATAGGAAAAAATAAATCAAACATCATCTATTCAGTTTTTTGGCTAAATTGGGACAGCCTTTCCCCCTCATTTCTTTGAAGGTCTCTGTGTTCATATAGTGTAATTAATGGGGGCACAAGTGGGAGAGTGTTCAGCAGAGAGCCTTTTGTGCCCTTGATGGGGCTTATGGATTGGAATAATGAAGGACAGATATCCAGGCCAATTTTTAATTTCTTTGTTTTTTCAACATTTTATTTGAATGATGGTAGGAGTTATTACTATAATTTACTAAGTCTTTTCTTTCATATAGTTATTTTGAAGGTAATTATTAGAAGAGCTAATATGTACATCTGTACAGAGAAATTTTCTAATTGCATACATGGGCTTCTTTAGAATGTTTTGTACATATATTTGAACTTTTAATGACCAGTAAACACACCAATTAAAAAAGCAGCCCTAGTCCCACACACAAAAAAATCAACCCTCGTCCCAGCCCAATCATTCTGCTGGACACATGCAGAGAGGCAAAGTCCTGTAAACACGGACTCAGGCATAGGGCTCATTGTGAGCCTTGCACAACATGACCTGCTAACTCATGCTGTGTGGTGCATTCAAGTCTCATAACAGCCTTTAAGTCCATCAGAATTAGTGCTCAATAACTAAAACTTTATTTTACTTTTTTTTTTTAAGTTCTTGGTTACTCAGCATCAGCAGGGTGATTCATGCTTTTGTAGGAATAAAAGATAGTTTAGGAGTGAGAGAGGTCATCCTAAAACAGTTTAAGCAAAGAGTGAAATGGAGTTCAGGACATGAATCCAGAGTTGTTTTAACCTTCAGAAATAGCAGAAGGCTTAACCAATTTGTGTACTAAGAGAAAGAAAACTTTATACATGAAGCTGTATCACATGTCATACAATCTCAGAGACAGGTCTATGGTTTTCCTTCAGTTCACATGTGACCTCTCATTGGAGTCTTACAATCTCTCTACCAGACTGAAGGCTATGTAAGGTCAAATACTTCGTTATTCACCTTTAAATCCCGAGGCCCAGGCTTAATGATGGCACCTGTCATTCCATGAATGTTTTATGAGTTAAAAATTACATATTTTGAACCCATAGCAAAGCAAAGAATTGTCTCCCCATGGAGCACTCCTAACCACTTCTGGTTTAAGTACTCCTGACCAGTGCCCAATCTGAATCGATTGCTGCTCAAATGAACTCTTAAAATTCTCAATATGCTTCAGTTTATCTTTTAACAGTTCAGATGGCAGAAGTGGGAACCGAAGGACACACCCTAATGTCTCCCAGGAGCAATGATCAACCTTGTGCAGATACCTCTTATGCCCCTTGAGCTTGCTGCTTTCTCACCATCTCTGGAGGTCATGGGTAAGTCCCTCTCAGATCCTGGATGCTACCTCTGTGGCTTTTGCACTTTGAGCTTTCAGACTTTATTTGAGCATTTCTCTTTCTGGACGTAGTCAGACTGGGTCCAGATGAGATTATTTCTGACTTAGAAACCACACTGAGTCCAGTGTGAGGCATCAAGTGAATAAAATTTTGAGGCTGAACAAGTAAAGTTAATCTTACCAAAGATAGTCCTGAATTACAGTGGCCATAGTACAGAACTTCTAACCATTGTAGATAAGTTTATCCATTTACAAGGTGCCCTAGAGGAAAAAGAGGTTTCAGCCAGGCACTCCCTATAAAAAATAGAAACTTATTTTTCCCGTTCAAAAGTTTTTGGTGACCAAGATACCTAATGGGACACCCAACTGTCTCCTGAGCCTGCAGACAGCATCCTGGGGAAAGTGGCAGAAAACAGTAAAGGCTAAGAATTCTTGCCAAAGTCCCCTTTTCCAGATCTTTGATGCCAGGATGACAAAGGAAGGTAAAATTTTACATCATCCTTTCTTTTTCAAATTCAGATTGGCAGGAAAAAACTGGTTATGGATCCTTTCTCTTTGAGGAGTAGCTATTGCCTTCTTGCTTATCGCCCTTTGTGTCCTGTTCATTTGGTTTGGCAACCATTATTTTGGGGGCCCTAATATATGGCCAGAAAGAAATGTGGGCAGCACCTCATTTGTGGCTAGACATGGCTAAATATGACTAGACAGAAATGTGGGTTGCTCTCCAAATCCCCTAATAACTTTTTAATATTTTACATCCCTCAGGCATATGAATTACCACAAATTCTTCCACATTCTATAGACTGTTATAAAGAGTAATTAACTTGAGGGGCGCCTGGGTGGCTCAGTCAGTTAAGCATCTGACTCTTGATGTTGGCTCAGGTCATGATCTCACAGTTTGTGATCCTCTCTCTCCCTCTCTCTCTGCCCCTTTCTTGCTCATTTGTACTCTAACACTTTTTAGAAGACTAATTAATTTGAAATTCAAGAAAATTTTAACATAAAGATGTACAAAATCAAATATGTAATCCAATTGCTTGCAGAATTGCATCCTAGATATTTTTACATTTTCAACTGTACATATACATGTATTCATTTTTGAATGATCATATATGTCAGCCTATAAAACTCTCATGCCCTAGGGGAAATAGAACCATGTGAAGCTTCACATATATGTTTGCGAGTGAGAATGTCCATGTAATTTATTGTTCAAACTATGCAATTATATGTGACAATGTTGAAAATAATTAAAAATATAATTTTGAAGTATGATTTACTAAATATCCTATAAAATAGTCCTGAATCAAAACTATTTTCAAAACTAAAATTCTTTCTGAAAATATGTATCCATATACAATAAGGCAATTTTAAAAGTATGCTGACTATCTGAACACTACCAATTAAGATAAACAAAATAATTTTAGTAAATGTGCCACACATCCTTACCAATTTTCTTAACCGTACCTATCTCCCATAGCATGACACTGATATAGTTCAGGGAAAAAAAGAGCATTTTCTCCAGTAGAGCCTTTTCTAGATAAAATCTTCAATCTTTTCCAGAGCTGCCTTTTATTAATAATAACGTAAAGTTCTTGACACATCTAATTGACTTCTAAGAATCATATTTTTATTTTATTATATTTTAATCAAGATACAATTGATACATAATATATTAGTTTCAGGTATACAACATAATGATTCAATATTTGTATATATTACAAAATGATCACCATAATAAGTGTAGTTAAAATCCATTACGATACATAGTACAAAATCTTTTTCTTATGATGGAAACTTTTAAGACCTATTCTCTTAGCAACTTTCGAATATATAATACAGTACTATTAACTACAGTCACCATGTTGCATATTACATCTTTATGACTTATTTATTTTATAATTAGAAATTTGTCTTTACTCATTTCACCCACTCCCCACACCCCTGTATTATTATTATTCAGTGATAAAAATCCAAACATTAATTTATCTTCCCTTTTCTCACATAAGAAATTATTGCGATTCACTCTTTTTATTTATATATGTCCTCAATCATATTCATGTTAGGATCATTATGAAATACTTAAATTATGATAAGTTACTCATATGCTATTAATAGTGGATATATCATCGAAATCAGAAAGAAAAATACAAGTATTAAAAGTCAGTACAAGCAGTATGAAGAAGAGGCAAGAACAACCCCCGGACCCACCAAAGCCCATCCACCAGGGCATCCCATGTCCAGAGCCTATGGCCTGTCACTGTCGCCACCATGACCAAGAGAAAGGTTGAAGGGAATGCTAAAGGAGATAAAGCCAAGGTGAAGGATGAGCCATAAAGAAGATGTGCAAGATTATCTGCTAAACCTGCTCCTTCAAAGCCAGAGCCCAAGGCCCTACAAAGAATGAGACAAGGAACCCAAAGGGGGAGAGGGAAAAGCTAATGCTGGCAAGGATTGGAATGACCCTGGAGATGCCAAGACAGACCAGGCACAGAAAGCTAAAGGTGCTGGAGATGCCAAGTGAAGTGTGCACAGTTTTGATAACTGTGTACTTCTGGTGACTGTACAGTTTGAAATACTATTTTTATCAAGTTTTATAAAAATGCAGAATCTTGTTTTAATTATTTTTAAACTATGGTATTAGCACACAGACCACTCCCTTGTTGTTTTAAGGGAAGGGTCTATGTCACTAACAGAACATCTTTGAAGCTAAATTGATAGAGAGGAAATACCTTTCCCTTCTAGTTTTCAGAAACTTCCTCTTGGTTCTCAGGAGGAGGGATTCCTTGATCTTAACACACATTAACCATCTTGGCACAAATGTCTTGTGGTGCAGAGAAACTAAAATTCATTTTGTTCTTCTTTTCCCTCAGTGCCTTCAACATAAACTTGACCTCTTTAAATCTAGAGATCTGTTGGAACATGACCCCCCAAAATGGTTCCCAGTATGTGAGGAATTCTTGACTTTACAGTGTCACCATGGAGATGGTATTCTTCAAAAGAGTTCCTTTTTTAACTTGTGGATCTTCAAACTGGTAATTCTGCCATTTTCATTTTATTTCATGAAAGTCAAGGTCAACTTGTGAAAAGTTGTTAAACAACATGCTAAATGTGAAGTGTCAATCCCCACTCTAAACTTTCCCTGCTCAGGGCATCAGATGAAGACTTTGTTGGGTTTTATAGCAGCTTTCTGATTTTTGTAGTCCATTGAAGAAAGGAGTTTGAAAGTTGTATACTGTTAATGATTGTCTCCCCATGTTCTGCCTGAAATACCACGATTGTTTATGAAAAGTAGCTTTAATAAAGCTGGTGTGTCTTGGGGAAAAATAAATAAATAAAAGTCAATATAAAATATAGGGAAAGAACTGTAACAGTACATGCAAATTTTCTTTTCATTTATTTTTCCCTGATAAACCTCATGCTAATAGGGTAATTGTTGTTTATCCAGCTAAGTGTTCTCCTTGCACTAGAAATATTTACAAGGAGGAATAAGGAAGAAATTTCCCTTCCATTTGCCATTGTCTCCTTCTGTGGCACTCCCCAGATTCTCTCCTATAAAGAATTCATCCTATAACTCTAGTCCTTCCAATTCTTTGCTCTAAGATTTAAATAATGCACAGAGGGACTCTACATTTTCAGAAAATACAAAGTCCTACACACTCAGCAAAACTGCATAACATCTTGCAGAACCTGTATCTTTAGTATTTTTTGTGACTACTGATACTATTTTCTCATATATTCATTGAATATTCTTGTTATACATGAGGTTTTCTATTTTATCTTGAAATCTATATACACAAATAGATTTATAGCATTTACAGTAGAAACTAGAAATTTAGGCCAACATATTTTATCATGTGTTATTTAACTGATACATTGGGTCATATTATTTATATCAGAATAAATATCTCAAGATATATTCTGTTTAGGATATCTCTTTTAAATTTTGGTATATACACCACACACACACGGATACACACCAAACACACCCACATAGAGAGATTTTGTATGCTTATTTATTTATGCTATATTTATTTTAAGAGTTTACATAAATAGTTAAAACTGCATACTATTCTATGCTTACTTGCATATGTGCTTGCAGTTAGCTGAATTTTAAAGTCCATTTGGGATCATTTGAAAGCAGTAGCTCTGACCAGAACTAAGCAGAATAAGCAAAACAAGCAAAATTAAAACATATTTGCTGACTCTTTTCTATCTTCTAAAGTCACCAAAGTAAAGTTCTCCAAGCTTGGACACTTATTCTCATTATTTTTAATAGTTTTGTGACTATGCTTATTCTTCTAAGCTCAAGACTGCAATAATTTTACATTCATCTCATATTCAAGTCATTTGGGAATGGAATGTGAAGATAGTGAAGAAAACAATTTCCTTTTCTTGAAGAACTGCATTGGACACTCTGTATATATAATGTCTCATTTAATCATCATAAAGTCTGTTGACTCTGAAATTGTTTTTGAAAGATGCAATTAATATTGCATTTAGACTAAGTGATATATTGGGGAAGGAAATGAGACTATGAAGAAGACAAAGAAGAAGTATGCCATCAAGCACTTGAAAGAACCTCAAACCTTTTATGATATAATGTAGTCCTTATTCCCTTTGCCAATTTCTTTTATACTCTAATGAAATTACTTTCTCTTTTGAATCTTTTCTCCATCCTTTCTATCTTCCATACATGTAATAAGAACATCTTTCAAGTCTCTAGGTCTGACTATGCCATTGTTTTCTTAAAATCTTTTAATGTTCTTTTCCAACATATGGACAAGATAAAATGTGTCAACATGACCCTCTATTATATGTGGCATTTGCCAATCTACTTTTTCTTCATTCATTTTTTAAATTAATATTTGCCTTAAATCTACACAGAGAGAAAACTATAGCATAAGGATATAGAACACAGGTTCAGGAAGCAGACTGCCTAGAAGATCAGACTTTGCCTGTTAGCTGTTTGAAACTGGCCAAGTTACCAAAACCTTCTAAGTCTTGGTTTCTTCATTTATAAAATGAAATAGGAATAGACCCTACAATATAGGGCTATATGGGAACTAAACTAGATAATTAATGCAATGTATGTAGAATAATGCCTAGGGATGCCTGGGTGGTTCAGTCGGTTAAGCATCTGACTCTTGATTTCAGCTCAGATAATGATCTCACTCTCATGAGACTGAGCCTCACCTGATATCACTCTCCACACTGGGCATGGAGCCTGCTTGAGATTCTCTCTCTCTCTCTCTCTCTCTCTCTCTCTCTCTCTCTCTCGCTCCTTCCCTCCGCCTGTCTCCCCCACTTGCACTGTCTCTCTCTCTCTCTCACTCCCTCCCCCCCGCCCAGAATAATGCCTAGGACTTTGTGAGTACCCGATACAATAAAGGCAGACTAACATGATGGTAATGATCCTGTCTCTAATGGATAACTGTATATAACAAACTGAAGACAGGCAAAAATGGACAGCAAGAGGAGAGATGGGTTAGGTGCCTATTGTGCTATCATCTGACAGTAGATGATATTAGTCTGGAGTAGAATGGTAGAGTTGAAATGGAGCAAAATGAACATATTTAAGAAAAATTTGAACTTAGTATATGTAAGATTTAGTGGTATATTAGTTTTCTGGAATTAGAGATGTCAAAGATTATTTCCATTTTTCTTGTATGTGTAATAGGATGAAGGAAGACTAGGTCTGAAGTGAGACAAGGGCCAGGAAGCAGAACGGAAGATCCTGGAGTTGGTTTTGTACAGGTTGAATTTGTTATGTCTTTGAGTGAGCAGAGGATAGATGTCAAGTAGGCAACTGAATATATTGGAAAGTATAACTAATGAAAAATCATCAGCAGTGGAGTTTCAAATCTTTTTAATCATCACCTGAAATGTACACTCCAACAACACTGGTTTTTATAATGTCCTAAGAGGATTTTACATCTATGTATTTTATCATGATACTCCTTCTTTCTGGAATGTCCTTGCATAATCTTTACCTGGATACTAGGCTCACATCTTTAAGGCTCAGCCTGATGAAATCTCCAAAAGCTGTGTGGTAAACAGGCTAGTCAGTCAACAAACTTCTTTTCACTACTCCTAGTTCACAGCTTCCCTTGAGGTTAAATTTAGCCATATAACTAAGTTGTGTCAATAGACTTATGTCTTATTACCTGGCCTACCCTCTAAAAAACAGACCTCAAGTCTTCCTTATCCCTAGCTGCCTGTCTGATGCCCAGTATCCAGCAATGGACTCAGCTCTTTGGAGATTCCAGAACCATAGGATGGAAGCCTTTGAAAGATCAAATGAAAGGGGCTCTACCATGTACACCAAATATATAGAAATGAATAAGCAGGGAAAAGTCCTAATCTATTAAACCACTCATTTTTTAGAACTGTTCAGTAATTAGCCTAACCTGAAATCTTCCTAATTTTCCATGGCTATATTAAAGTCCCTGTATGTTCACAAAGCCTCATGAAATTTTGGATCATTACACTTTTCATATGGGGCTCCATATCGGCTCCTAAGTCTGCATCTCAAAAATATAAGTTTTATGACAGTAAAGTCCATGTATTTCTCTTCTTTTTATCCCTAGATCCTAACATGATTCCTCAAACAACTGGGTTTTGGTGAACATTTTAAGCATGAGAAAATGAATTATTCATTTCATTCACTCAAATTTTCATTATATTTTCCCCAGGCCAAGTTCAAAGCATAAACTAATATCTATACATTACTAGGGCTTCAATTTCTTAGTCATTTATTAATTTCTTATTTGTATTTGTCCTCCTTGACTCTGTTCCCTAATACTCACAATCTTCTTAAGTTGTTGGGGAAAAAAAAAAACGAATTATCTTCTACTATATAGTTATTAAATAGACTTTGAAATGTTAAAATTTTCTTTTAGGACCATAACTCTTCCTTATGAAATATATTCATTTGATTGCTGCCGTTTCCCTTTCCAGTCTTTCTATTTCAGCCAAAGTAATGAGCCTTTTATTTTATCCTTTAGTTAAAACCGTCTGCTTTAGTATTTCCAAAACTATTCCAGTTAATTTAAAAAAAAAAGAACAACAAAAAATTTGGTCAAAAATATTGAATACAAAAAAGTACATTCTGTTTTTTCCTAGCGCTAATGCCTTGCTGTTTTCTAAATTCAGCTTGGCATCTTAAAGTGCCATGAAATAATTAGAGAGATCACAGAAGGCTACCCCTCTCCTTGGCTAGGGAACAAAACATGTCAGATCACCATATGCTACCCCTACTTCAATGCAACCTTCTGAAAACTCATAAATTTCCAACTTCAGCGTTTCTAAGCAACCACTTTAATGTTTTCAACCATGAATTGGATGAAGGCCCCAGTGAAAGCACACAAGGAAAATTCATGGAAATAACCCTAGGAAATGCCATGTGCACTCAAACGAAAGGGAAGGGAAAGTGTGCTTCCTCAAAGGATGTCTGCATGTGGCAGGTGGGTTCTGGTCTTCACAATTAGTGAGCATTGTCCTGTAATAGCAAATGCTTTAATCGTCAATAATTTAAAAATGAGGCTTAATAATAAGCTTTCTTCATGCCCTGTTGGTGTATTTTGTTTTAGTACATTTAAAAGTATAAATGACTTAAACATTTTGGTATGAAAGAATAATTTGGCCTTTCGATCTAATATTTTTCAGAGATGAAATTTTATATTTAAGCATTTAATATTTTGTAATCATTTACTTATATAGTCAGTATGGTGTAAAGATGTCTGAATTTCATAAATAGGAAATTTACTACAAAATAACACAGAATATCCAACTTTTAGTTTTCTAAGATTTATCAAACATATAGTCATGAATTCCTCTGAAAGACACTCAGTAAACCAGTGAAAATTTTGAGATGAAGAAACAGCAGTTTAATGACTAGTGTTTGGGAATGAAGCATGGAAACAATGAACATGACATTTAGATTTAGAATCATCTAGATCTGAATTCTAATCCACCACCTATTAGCTGTGTGACACTAGTCTAGGCATGTAAATCCACTCAGCTTTAAAATAAAGTTTCTAGGAGGAGGGGGCAAGATGGCGGAGAAGTTTCTAGGAGGAGGGGGCAAGACGGCGGAGATGGCCCGTCCATCCCTGCCTGAGAGCTGTTCCCTCCCTCTTTATTTCTTTTTTTCTTCTTCTTTCTCTTTTCTCTCTTTTTTCCCCAGAACACTGACCTGATTAACTCTGGTCGCCAGCTTGTTTAAACAATCACAACGAGTCCATTCTGTAAATGTAAATTCTACACCTACCGACATTTTCAGCTATTTCTCTCAGGAGTAATTAGACTATATAGTTTCTTTGGATAATTCCAGCACCCTTC
>NW_024082319.1:0-21096 GCF_003009895.1 Hyaena hyaena | reverse complement strand
GGGGGAGGGGGGGATGGGCATGGAGGAGGACACTTGTGGGGATGAGCACTGAGTGTTATGTGGAAACTAATATGACAATAAACTCTTTGTAAAAAAAATAAATAAATAAAAACAAAAAAATGGGGCATTTTATTGAAATAAAGAAAAGGATGTATAACTAAGGCTTACAAAGGGAAAGGACAATCTCCCCAGGGTTTTGATGGGCAAGTTTATAGACATTCTCCAGGTGCTACCATCATGTGCTTTAGGTCTTAGCTTTCCCAGTCTCCGTGCCCCTTTGTTTACTGTGAAATGGGCCAGCTTTGATCACGTGGTCAAGAAGATTTTTTTTTCCCTAAGAGCAGAATTATTTCTTTTTTAATTTCCAAAAAGCATTTCACAATAAACCACAATTTTTCTTAATGTGAAATTCTCCTAATAATCAATTTACCAACACTTATCTGGAAAATAGTTTCAAGTAGGCTACCAATAATCATTTTATCGGTTATTTCCCCTGACTGGCCAAATTCATTCTATAGCAATTTTTCTTTGCTTCCTAACAATGACTTTCAGGGAATAAAATCTCCTTCCATATTTGAAAGTTCAGGTATTTTACATCTCTCAATTGTAAGGGAGGTTATTAAACAATAGGACAGGTTTCTCTCCTTCAGCACCAGTGCCTCTTATTTATTTTCTTTTAAAAGAAATACCTGCAGAAAGTAATAAATTGAACAAACAATCAAAACCCAAAGGATATAAAATGTAAAGTTAAGTCATTTTATTCAATCCAGTTGAACTACCCAGAGAAAATGATTTTTTAATAACAATTTTGGGAGAATTTAAAAGAATATAGCTCTATCTAAAGACACTATAAAATGGCTCATAATTTCATCACTCAGGTAACTACCATTATTATTTTAAGTGAATATATAGATAATATATATACTTGGTCATAAAATGATACAAAAAGAAAAAAATTACATTTTTTTGATTCTCCTTCCAGACAAGAGTCTAACTTCTATTCCCCAATAGTAATCTGTCCCAATTGTTTGCTTGCTTCTGAAATTGAAAACTTCTATATCAGTATTTGTAGATTTACTGCATTCATTTTTTATTATTAAATATTTTATTTTTATTAGAGAATAGCAATAAATTAATATCTATGTATTCCTTCTTAGCTTTAAAAGATTTACAAATATGTCTAGCCACATTAGGCACAGTTTGCATTTAGATCTGTTTAGGTAAAAATATTTTTCCCTTATACTTACAAACAAAGGCCATAAACACCATATTTCATTGGCAGGGAGGAATTTTCTTTTTGTTTACCTATATATGTTATGTTTGTTTTGTTTATCTATTTCACTGCATTGAATTCCTGCAGATGTCTCCAATCTAATGACTTACTATTGTGCTTGCACCCTAGATTTCGTATTCCCTTTCTTGCAGAGTAAAGATCTATTTGAAATGAAGCTCCGGGCCACCAGGTATCCAAGAGGCTATTGAACTCAACTTGTCAGAATGTTCTGTTCTTTTTCAGCTTACAGAATTTTTGATACTTTCTTGCCTTCTCCCCCAGTATCTTTATAAAACATGCTTTCAATGCTTAATTTCTTAGGAGATTTGTTCTTGCCCACTATCTATTCATTCCCTGAACAATATAAATATTTTTCACTTGGTTTTGAGCTTTATATAAATGGAATCATATAATATGAATTCTTTTGTGTGAAGCTTCTTTTGCTCAACATTGTGATCACAGGAATTTTGTTGCTATGTTAAGTGTAATTTATCCAGTTTCATGGCTGTATAATAGTCCATCATACAATTATACAAATACATTTATTTTGTATACTGCAGATAAATATTTTGGATATGGAAGTTACCGGTTATTTCAAAAAAATGTTGCTATGAAAAATTTTACACATGTATCCTCCAACATATGTGTATGCATTTCGTCAGAGGATATTAATAAAAATTGAATTGCTGGTTTTAGAGTATGTTTTACATATTATGTGTTGGCAAGCTGCTTACCAACATGGATTTACCAGTTTCTATTCCCACCAGCAATAGGCAAGAATTTCTATTTCTCCACATTTTCACCAGCATTTGATTGTATCACGGATTTTTTAATGTTACTAATTTCCTGAGAACATAGTGATATCTCATTGCGTGCGTGTATGTGTGTGTGTGTGTTTTAATTCAAGTTAGTTAGCATACAGTGTAGTCTTGGCTTTAGGAGTAGAACCCAGTGATTCATCTCTTATATATGACACCCAGTGCTCATCCAGAAAAGTGCCCTCCTTAATGACCATCGCTTCACCCACCTCCCCTCCAGCAGCTCTGTTTGTTCTCTGTCTGTAAGGGTCTCCTATGGTTTACCTCCCTCTATGTTTTTATCTTATTTTTCTTTCCCTTCCCCTATGTTCATCTATTCAGTTTCTCTCAAATTCCATATATGAGTGAATCATATGAAACACATTCTCTGATTGGCAATGTGCTTGAACATTTTTTCTTTCATTGTCTCCTCTGCTTCTTTTCTTCTGTTAATTGAAATTTAGTATATTGCCCATATTTCTATTGGTTGTCCAAGGTGCTTTTTTCCCTTTTTTGAATGTAGATTTTAAATATCTCTTAAAACTCACCAGAAGGGACACAAACGAGGCTGGGCTGGACATTTTTCTTTCTCCCTTCCTCTCTCCCTATATATATTTATTATGTTGACACTTCTAGGGAGTACATACATGGGGAAAAATAAGATGTCTAAGGAGCACCAGCAGGAAAATTCTCATGGAAAAGGCAAATATTAAAGTTAAGATATAAAAAAGACAGTTGTGGAAGTGTTAGCCCACATCTGGAAGCTCATATGAGAAAAAAAAAAAAAAGAGGGGATGAAATCATGATTAAGATTGCCCTAGGATTAAAAAAGGAAAACAATGATGTAAGTCTACGGAATGAAAGTTTCCCTCACAAAACAAATAGAATAGAAAAGAAAAAAAGATGTTTCTTGATAAGATCAGAATCAAAAAGACATCAAAAGAAATTAAAGAAGTAAATTATCTAGAAAGGAACATAAATTGACTCTGAATACAAGATTACAATGGGGCAATATTCTCAAAGTGCTGAAGGAAGAATATTTGAACCTAAAATGTTAATGTCCACCCAAACTTCATTTACATGCAAAAACAAGATAAAGTGGGTTTCAGACACACTAGACTCAGTTTAAAAATGGTTTTTGAGGGGGTGCCTGGGTGACTCAGTCGGTTAAGTGGCTGACTTTGGCTCGGGTCATGATCTTACCATTCATGAGTTCAAGCCTTGCATCAGGCTCTTTGCTGACAGCTCAGAACCTGGAGCCTGCTTCATTTTTTTTTTTTAATTTTTTTTTTTTAAATTTATTTCTAGGAGAGAGAGAGAGAGACAGCGTGAGCAGGGGAGGGTCAGAGAGAGAGGGAGTCACAGACTCTAAAACAGGCTCCAGGCTCTGAGCTGGCAGTCAGCACAGAGCTCAATGTGGGGCTCGAACCCACGAACCGCGAGATCATGACCTAAGCGAAAGTCGGACGCTTAACCGACTAAGCCACCCAGGCGCTCCGTGCCTGCTTCAAATTTTGTCTCCTGCTCTCTCTGCCCCTCCCCTGCTCACACACTGTTTTTCAATACTGAATAAAAGCTTAAAAATTTTTTAAAAAGGTTTTTGCTAAAAAATTCAGAAGAATCCAAAAATACATAGTATGTAATCTCTACCATAGCAATATAATTATTTATTTAAAATTAAGAGACATGCACCAATAAACAAAACAAAAATATAGATCTTGGAAAGAAGTACGCATAACGTATATCCATAACACTAAATGTATTAAATATATACACCAGAGTGGCTGTCCATAGTGGAGGTAGGGGTGAATATAAGAGTGGAATTGGGGAATGAAAAGGAAAACAAAAACATAAAAATTTAAAAAAAGAATTGAGTTGCATAAGTTGTTCATGCTGCTGTGCTGTTTTGTGTACCTGAAATCCTCCCCAACCCACTGCCCAAAAAAAAAAGGAAGAGGAAGACAAAGAAGAAAATTGTTGCACCACAGCAACAAAAACAAGCAAACCACAAGGAGACTTCGAATTACACAATTACAATTAGAAAGCTGATCGTATCACTTCTAGAAACAGATAAAGCTTAATGCAAAATATGCAAAAACAGAAAATATTTAAGTAACTAAATCAGTATCCATGAATTAATAATAGACACATACAAGCTACACGTAACCAATGCATCTTTTCAAGCACTCAAAACAATAAACAAAAATTATGACTACACTAAAATTAACATCTCAGTTCCAAAAAAAAGGCACCATATATGAAGCTGATAGATATTGCCAGATGGGAAATAGCTTTTTTGGTGTCTCAGCCCATCAAGTAATTTATTTCAGGAAGACAAAGATACTGTTTATAATATAACAAACAAAATCAAATAGAAATCAAAAGTAGTCAACAATGAAATAGGTTACAAAACAAGGAAATCCAAATGACTTAAAAATACATAAAGATATACTAAGCCTCACAGATAATCAGAGAATAAGTGAGAGAATTAGACATTACTTGCCACCCTTAAGTTTGACAAAAATAATTATACTCAGGTAATTCCAAGGATTATCAAACATGTGAGAAAGCAGGATCCTCTGTGGAGAGGGGGTCAAACCATGAAGTCATTTTGCAAAGCATTATGCAGCATTTAGGGGAAATTATGGAGGCATATACACAATGACTCAATAATATATGAGTCAGAGAAACTATAAACAGAACCAATAGAACACAGGTATGAGGCTGTTCATCTCTGCACTGTTTGAGATAAATAGGAACTGAGGCAACTAAAGAGAACATCACTTGAGAAATGGGAAAGTCAAAGATGGTAGATACAGAAAATAGAAAATTACACAGGAGTCAAAAGGCAAACATATACTACACCACATCATACACACACACACACACACACACACACACACACACTCCAACACTCCATTAGGGATGGATTGAAAATGCAGTGCCTTAGCTTGCTCTCATTGGCTATGGCCTTTCTCATTCCTCTCCTGACAACACTACTAGATTACTTGGTCTAGAATTTTAGTTCTTGACTGATGTGGATTTTTTACTTTAAAAAACATAGAGTGTGGTTAATCATGAACAGATTTTCTACCTCTCTTACTCACTATTATTTTCCATATTTCTTTTGGATCTCCTGGCAAAAAGAGGTCGACTAGATCAAGATTACTTGATCATGATGAAAGTCTGGACTAGGAAAGTGACAGTGTAAGTACTAAAAACCTTCTCTGATTGGACAGAGAATTTCAGGGTCATCGGAGTATCTGAGATTAAACCTTTCAAAGGACGATCAGTTCAGCATTATTCGACATGTGTTCTGCCTAAACTTGGACATCATTAGGAGCACCCCAGATTGCTACTCTACTCAAAATGTACAGTCCTTCTCATCACCACCTGTATTCTTAGTGAAAAACTAATCTTGTCCCAATATTGCTTTAAAATAAGAACAGCTATTTCTCACAACCAGAGCTTCTTAATATAGAACTATTTAATGTGTGTAGTTATGTCACAGTAGTACTTTTAGAGTGGAGGATGAAGGTTGTCTACAAATGCAAGAGTCTGAGTATCCATATCTATGTTAGTTTTGCCATAGTGAATCTATGCCATAGTGAAACTACAGACGTCAGCAGTGCAGCTGCAACTAATCCAAAATTTTTAACTTCTTCTGTTGTTTCTGCTTTAAAACTTTTTTGTTTATTCACTTGTTAAGTCTATATGGTTTTCGTGCTGGAATTAGATATTATTACCTCATTTACCTGATTTAGTTACCTTTATCTCCTTATTCTAGTATAAATTAATCCCATCAAGCAGTCAGCAAATTTAGGAAGTAGAAATGGAAAAGGTAAATAAGTACTGTACTGTTTTAAAGTGATGGGGAAGGGCCCTTGGGTGGCTCAGTTGGTTAAGCATCCAACTTTGGCCACGGTCCTTGAGTTTGAGCCCTGTGTCAGGATCTGTGCTGACAGCTCAGAGCCTGGAGCCTCTTTCAGATTCCATGTCTTCTCTCTCTACCCCTCCCCAACTGATGCTCGATCTCTCTCTCTGTCTCTCAAAAATAAATACATGTTAAAAAAAAATTTTAAGTGATGAGGAAATGTGGAGATTAATATTAGAGTCCATACTTTAAAACATAAATTGGTTTTATGTGAACAGTGTTGCAGGCTGAGCTCTTTTACAGACTAAATGGTTAAACCAGAAGCATCTCTGTACTTGAAGAGTGGTCCTCATTTTATTCCTATTAATTTAAGAGTTCTGTCTTTGATACTAACATTTACACATTTTTTGAAAAAGGAGAAATGTACATATTCTGAAGTTGAAATATGTCCCAACTTTTGACACCCAGTCACACAGAGACAATACTCTCAAACACAGCAAAATTTCTGTTCTTTTGTGGAGCAAGTGAGACTGTATCACTAGTCGTATCATATTTCCCTTGTAATATATTTCAAGTACAAACCCAGCTCATTCCAGGCATTTTCCAATATTATCACAAGGCAAGCATATGAGATGAGTCTGCTCTTCCAGTTTTCCAAGGACGTGTACTAACTTCCATCCTTTCCGAAAGTATGCTGGAAGAAACATCTTTAAGTTAAACAAATGATTTTCTTCCCAATCTAAAGCTCACACTTATCAAGTCTTAGAAGCAATCAGAATGTATCACTTGATCTATCCCAGTTGAATGCAACCATGTTTTATGTCACTGCCCTCTCAGTATTTATGTTGCCATAACACTACTTCCCACATTCTAGGAATTCATATATCACAGTGAATCTGTTGCCTTCCTGACTTTCTCTTTACCTACTCAAGTCACCACTTTGGTCTCAGCAATGGTTACTCATACCTGGTTGCCATGTGTCAGTGGTGGTATGGCGGCTTCCATCTGTATTTATGGATTTGACAATCTCTCAAATATTGGAATTTTTTTTTAAAATTAGAATGCCACAATTTCCCTACTTCTCTAGTCAACATTTTATAGTCAATCCATTCTATTAGACACACACATAAAATTTACAGAAATATGTGAATGCATACAAGTAGGAACATAACCATATATATGTATTTACATATCTATAGCCAGAAAAACACCCTAAATCATTTCATTCAATTCCATTTATATTATATGTATATAATTTCTTCTATCACATCTCAGGGAAGAGCTCATTAAATCTCTACCTAAATATCCCTAAAAATGTACAATTGATTAACATTTAAAATTCTGACAGCTGGAATTAAATAGTGTTAATTCCCACAATAAATTTAACTCTTTCTGTATGTAATATTTACTTCCTGGTTCTAGTCTTCCCCTCCAGAACTATTATGAATCACATGCAGTTTTTCACGGCAACTTTATTATGTCCATTTTTGTTTCCCAGACAAACTAAGAACAAAGACAAAATACTTGAACAAAAACTGACCAGCCCCCCAAGCACAGCTTCCCTGCTTTATAGTTATCTGAGCAATAATGATATGGGAATAAATTTTTTAAAAACTTGTGATAGTACCAATGGAACTATTTCTAGTACCAAAACAGACAGCAGGGAGCCATTAATAATAATGGGAGAAACATTCTAGCAGCTTCCTGAAAAATGTCTAAAAAAATAAAATATTTTTAATAATAGGGAAAATCCTTAAAAAGAAAAACCGGAAAATAAAAGTCACTAACAGTAGGAAGCAATGTGTAAAGACAGATGTGAATTTTTGGTTTTGTTTCAAAAGAGCATTTAAAAGTTACATAACTCCTTGGATAATAAGCATTCTAAGAAAAAGCTGGATTGAAAGCTGTGACAGATGCTATTACACAATAAATACCTAAACTATTCATTTTCCCAAGAGAATGAGTATTAGGAAGAGGAGGAGTCATGTTTTTTATATTACCTGGGGATACATATCTTAGTGACATTTTTAAAAACAGGTTTAAGGATAACATTTAAAAGAGGAATCTGGATCAATAGTACCAGCAGGGATAAGGAGGTAAATTATAACTGAGAGTCTATGACTCTTCCCCCCTGGGGCTTTTTTTTTTTTTTTTTAACCTAACTCTTGGTGTTCAAACAACCTAATTATGCTCTCTACTTTGAATTTCAGTATACTAACAAAATGAACAAATAAAATATGATTGATGATGTTTTTTGAGAATAACAAAACTTAAAGGTTCAGAATGAAAATATATTTGGTCTGGCAACACACAGTTGATAGCAAAAGTCTATAGTATTATAGAAATAATCTTCCAACATCTTAAATTTCTTTCCTTCAGTTCTGATCTGTCTCCTCCATCATCATCCTGGGTCAGGGAAGCTAGTTTTCTTCCATATAATTACCTAATCTACTCTGTCTATCAAGAGTCCCAGAAACATATCCAACAATTCCAAGAATAATTCAGTTTAGTAATATTCAGATCATTTAAAACACTTCAACGAATATTATTTGAGCATCTAAATGCCAGGCAGTTTAATTGTTGCTCAAGATATAAAAATCAATAAATATGACCACTGCCCAACAACAGGCAAATATTTATTCACGTAATTATCGACATACAAAATCCATCAGGCAATATTGCCATATTCTGCTTCATTTCAGTTCTGCAAAACTGTCTAGGGTGTATGTGGTGGGGGCATACGATCCCCAGGCATACACAACCCCCATTACCAGCATTTATGACTTGGGACATGTTACTATGTCTCCCTGAAACTCATTCTCTTCTCCCTAAAACAGAGTAGTCATGATACCTCATGAATTGTTGAGAGAGCACATGAGAAAATGTATATGTACACATGCTTAGACCATACTAAATATTCAATAAATATTAGTTATTATGTTTTGACTATTATTAAATATTTGAATGAATAAAATTCTCTGGAATCATATAATTTTGGAGTACATGTATTTCAATAGTTCCTTCACAGTGTTTATAAGCAATGAATCATTGACAATGCCAAAAACATAACCCAGGATTCTCATTCCCAAGATATTTTAATTTAAAGTTTTCAGTTCCTTAACCTAAGCTTTATGTCCTCACCTCTTTCTTCTCTAAGGTGCCTATATATTTTAAAGAAGTTGTCTACAATCCAGACTGCATAGATTACCCAAGGTTTTATAAATATTTCTAGCAGAAGCAGGACAAGAATTCAAATCCTGACTCCTAATTAACTGCTTTTAAGTAGCTAGTACAGGAGGCTGTAAGTAAATACCTACCTATCTAACTAACTAAATATATATATTAAAAAGTTGACTTTGTCCAGTTGAAATCACCATAGCAATGAGAACTGTGTTGCAATGTGAGTAGAATTTATATTGATTTCTTTTTTAAAATTTTTTAATGTTTATTTTTTTCCGTAAATAGTTTATTGTCAAGTTGGTTTCCATAAAACACCTAGTGCTCATCCCAACAAGTGCCCTCCTCCATGCCCATAACCCCCTTCTCCTCACCCCCACTCCCCCTCAGCCCTCAGTTTGTTCTCAGCATTCAAGGGTCTCTCATGGTTTGCCTCCCTCTCTCCCCCACTATTTTTCCCCTTCTTCTCCTGCTTCGTCCTCCATTAACTTCCTCCTAATCCACCTGTATGTGCAAACATACGGTATTTGTCCTTCTGTGCCTGACTTATTTTGCTCAGCATAAAAGCCTGTGGTTCCATCCATGTTGCTACAAATGGCCAGATTTCATTCTTTCTCATTGTCATGTAGTATTCCATTGTTTTAATGCTTATTTTTGAGAGAGAGACAGACTGTGAGTGGGGAGGAGCAGAGAGAGAGAGAGAGAGAGAGAAACAAAATCTGAAGCAGGCTCCAGTCTCCAAGCTGTCAGCACAGAGCCCGATACGGGATTCAAAATCATGAACTTGGAGATCATGACCTGAGCCGAAGTTGGAAGCACAACTGACTGAGCCACTCAGGTGCCCCTGATTTCTTAAAATACATATCGACTTTTGTTTTCCAGTTATCGTGACAAAACCATAAAACACCACTGATTATTTGTGACATTGACTTTATGCATAAGAATCAGGAAGAAAATTTATCTTATCCAGGGTGAATATTTCACTATCACTTCCAATATAGGTAAAACTCACGCATCTTCCCTTGGGGTAGGACCATTCTTACAGTATTTTAAAAGTACCATATATTCTTGCAAGATATATGTTATAAGAAACAAGGTACCATGCCAATGGAAACTGATGGGCCATAGATGGTTGGGATAAAAAAGGACATGATGCTCAAGCAGCACAGAAGCCGATGACTGTGGAGCCTCCTTGAAATCCTTCATCCCCTTCAACACATACCTAAGATGCAGTTTGTTCTCTTGAACAGACCTCATATTTCCCCTTCCTGTCTCTTCTTACCAGGGCTTTCCTTCAGATGCACATCGTGTCCCGGTAGAGTACTATCAGGTATCAACCTTCTTCAGTCTCTCCTTACTGCAGGGCTGTCCTTCATTCTGTCACATTTTTAAATCCCCAAGTCAAATAATTCTTCTCCTCAGGGACCCACTCCTTTGTTTTTGAGCCACTCAGCCTTTCTCATAATTTCTCAAACAAATAATGTGTTCTTTTAACTTGTGTTTTGCTTCTTCTGAAACAATTTTAATTTTCTTCACGTCAGGATGAACATTTCCCCAAAAGAAAAACATCATCCCCACTCCCTGCTCTTTAAACACCACATTTTTTTCTGACTTCTCCAGCGGACTAACTTCCTCAAGAACTGTCGGTCAACTTTGTATCCTCCTCTACAATCCTAACCCTGGCATAGTACCCAACACATAGTATGCACTCAAGGGATGCTTGTCGAATAAATGATTGAATTGAGCATGCTGCATTTGGTGTACTACAGAATAAAATTTTGTCATAATGTGGATTCATTATTTGAATTTTTTCCTACATGAGTTGGTATATTTTTCTCCCCTATTCAAAAATCTGATATAGTTGTGAAACTATGCACATGATAACACTGAAATCATGGAAAATAAGACAGAAGGAGGGCAACTGCTCCTACCCTGAGTTAGACTTAAGCACAGATGATTATCTAGATTCTTTGATCTAATGACCATTTGAAAGGAAGCCAACATGTTTTTAAATCAATTCAATAATTTTTTAATGTTCAGAGAAGAAATTAGTCTCTTATGAAGTAAAAAAGCATTGCCTATCAAAACACAAACAAAAACAACAAATTAGAAATATAAAGCTTCAGTAAAGCATGACTCTTACCCCCAAGTGCTATTTAATAAATGCTGCCTAAGATCTTACTCATCAATCATCTTTGCATTAGTCTCCATTGGTTCATTCCTTTATTTAATAAGCACGTATTCAAAGATAAAGTGGTGGAGAAGTGCCTGGGTGGCTTAGTTAAGCATCTGACTCTTGATTTCAGCTTAGGTCATGATCTCATGGTCATGAGGTTGTGGGATCGAGCCCAGTATTGGGCTCCATGCTGGGCATGGAAGCTGCTTAGAATTCTCTTTCTCTCTCTCTCTCTCTCTCTCTCCTTCTCCCTCTATCCCACCCTAACTCATGCACTTGCACATCTGTGCACTCTCTCTCACTCTCTCTCTAAAAACAAAACAAAACAAAACAAAAAACAAAACAAACAAACAAACAAAAAATTATAAAGTGGTAAGCTGGTAAAAGCTTAGGTTCAAGCTCTAATGACGGACTGAAGCTTCATTCCCACTTCTCACCCTCTCACTTACAGTGAGAAGCAAGGTATCATAATTTCAAAACATGAAGTATTTCTTAGAGAGAGCAGGTCAGGAGCAGAAGGGAGAAAAGGAACTGGTCATTTGACTTGAGATCTTAGAGTAAGAGTGTGAGTAATGGGGGTGGGGGGGGGGGAGGAGAAAGCCCAGGAGTCACAATGAGAGAATGCTAGAAATAACTAATCCATTTCATAAATGCTTGCAAAATGTATGAAGTAATTAAATCTGAATTTGAGGTTTCGACATAATCACTTAGGGGAAAAAACAGCCAAAGTCACAGGAGTAGTACGAAGGGAAGTAGGGCATTTTTCACTACTAAAGGCAAGAACTGACTTTCCAACCCTTTGAACTACCCAAGCAATAGAGAAAATCCTAGGTGAAAAATATTAGAGAAGACTCCAACAAAGACATAGAAAACTCAAACCAATTCACCAAAGACCATATCTTCTCCAAAGATAAATCTGTCCATTCCAACTTAATATTCATTCAATATTTTTAAATAATCAACGATGTGCCAATCACTACATTCACCACAGAGTATACAAACATTCATAGCAGACATAATTTTTGCCCTGACAAAGCTTATAGTAATGGAAAAACATAAATTGATCAATTAACCAAAATAAATATAAAATTACATTCTATTGTTATTAATTAAACATATAATCATACTTAGTGAAGGTCTAATAGTAGCTTGGTGAATCAAAACGTAGAAAGTGGGCTGAGTTAAATAAAGAACAAATTTAGTTAAATGTCTACTCTATGTCAGAAACAGCAATGGAGAAAAAAAGTGTGTAAGTGTGTACAAGACATAACTCCTCATTAATGGATGAATGGATAAACACACACACACACACACACACACACACACAGGAATATTATTGAGCCATAAAAATAAAGGAAATATTGTCATTTGCAAAAATATGGATGGACTTTGAGGGCATTATGTTAAGTGAAATAAGTCAAAGACAAATACTAATTTCTCACTTAAATGTGGAATGTAAAAAATAAAACAAAAACCAAACTCATAGATACAAAGAACAGATTGGTGGTTGGCGGGGGGGCAGGAGGGGGGGTGCACGGGAATGGGTGAAGGTGGTCAAAAGGTACAAAACTTCTAGTTATAAAATAAATGTCATGGAGATGTAATGTTCAGCATGGGACTACAGTTCATAATACCTGTATCATGTATTTTAAAGTTGCTAAGAAAGTAGATCTTAAAAGTTCTCACTATAAGAAGAAAATTTGCAACTAAGTGTGGTGATGGATGTTAACCAGACTTATTGTGGTGATCATTTTGCAAAATATACAAATATGGAATCGTGTGGTACACCTGAAATTAAGGTTATATGTGAATTATATCTCAATTAAAAAATTATAGTCAGGAGAAGAAGACATAGTCCCCAGTCCTTCAAAAAACCTATGGCTTACTAGGGAAAATAGGTATATAACCAAATACATATCAACACACATACAATATGATATAATAGTAAATATATATAATAGAGATAAGCCTTTGCACAATCTCCATTATATGCACATATGCACATATAAAAAGCAGTCAGAATACAAAGAAGTGAATGATTCTTTTTTTAATGTTTATTTATTTTTGAGAGAAAGAGACAGAGGGTGAGTGGGAAGGGGGCAGAGAGAGGGAGACACAGAATTGGAACCAGGCTCCAGCCTCTGAACTGTCAGCACAGAGCCAGATGTAGGGCTTGAATTCAAGAGAGGTGAGATCATGACCTGAGCTGAAGTCAGACACTTAACTAAGCCACCCAGGTGCCCCAGAAATGATTATTTCTTCCAGATACTATTATTTTGAAATGTTTAAATTACTTGTAAGAAGACCTGATACTAGCTCAGACCCTGTCAAAACTGTGCTACATGCTTCTCTTATCTTCACCTTTGTTCTTCACTGTAACCTCAGTTATCAAATCTAGTTTTGATATAGTCAGGCATATGATCGCATCTCAAATCCCCCATTTGTTAATCCCCCTTTGTGAGAACAAACTCTAATCCTTGGTCCTGCCAAAAATTTAACCCAGTTTAACCTCTACTAATTTAGCTATCCTGTTATATATAGGTCCCACCAGTACCCACAACTACCAGTCCTATATACTAAACCAAGGTCCCATAAATCTGTCCTCTCCTACTATAGTTAGCTTATTAGAAGTGCATGTTGAGTCCATCTATTAAGTAAATACTTGTTGAACACCTACAATAAACTGAGCTTGAGAAGTGGTACAAGGTGAGCAAAATAAAACTACTATCCTCAATAATTTCATATTCTAAGGAAACAGACACTCAGAAAGGATTAATTTCAGTACCCCATTAAAATCAGATCATATTAATAAGGTACAGAATAAAAAGGAACACGTAATTCGGATTAGAAGAGATGAGGAGACAGACCTTCTATCAATGAGGTGACCACAAGGTCCAGTCTGTCCTGAGAAATGCTGAGCTACCCTTGTTATGTTGACATACCTTTTTTCTCCCCAAGTTTTTTATTTAAATTCCAGCTAGTTAACAAACAGTTAATATGTTAATACAATTTCCTTAGAACAGTGCCTGGGACACGGTAAGCATCTTCTGTTCACATATTTTGCTCAAGATTTATTCACAACAAAATAGATATTTGTTGAAAAATTTTCTAATTATTTTAAGTTAAAAGTTTGGTGACATAGTTTTTATAGAAAGTTTGAGACACAACTTAAGAAGAAAAGAAAAAAAATTAGTTCCGGGGCGCCTGCGTGGCTCAGTCGGTTAAGCGTCCAACTTCGGCTCAGGTTCTCACAGTTCATGGGTTCGAGCCCCACATCAGGCTCTGTGCTGACAGCTCAGAGCCTGGAGCCTGTTTCAGATTCTGTATCCCTCTCTCGCTCTGCTCCTTCCCTGCTCATTCTCTGTCTCTCTCACTCTCTCAAAGAAAAAAACTTAAAATAAAATTAGTTCCAATTCCAATGCCCAAGAAGAATTCTGCTTCTACATATAACAAAAAGATGAAGTGGTAGATATTCTTTTAAATGTCAAAAGTTTTTTTCCTCATTTTATTAGCATAATCTACCCAAAGAAAAAATCTTAAGGAATAACAAGAGATTTTCATTGGAATGATATCTTAACAATTACATAAAGCAGAATTTTCTCTAGCCCACTAGTAACAGCAACAAGAAGATGATAGAATGTACCTACCATGTATGTATCATGACTAGCACAGCATGACTTTTCCAAATTTCATTTAAATTTTGCAAGTTTTTAAATACTAGGTTATATTTCCTTCAGGTTATTTTCCTATCTTTTAGAGCAATTAAATAACAAAAATACACATCTTCATATTGAAAGTAGTTGCTGGAGAAGTTATAAATTAAATGCAAATGCACATGTACATTGGACACAGTTGGGGCCCCATACCACACTCCCTATGGCCAGCTCTACCTCAGCTATAACTGTGGTGGACAGTTCTGGCATACACTGTAGGCTTCCCTCTCCAAGTTTCCAGGGCATGTTACTCTAAAGGCACAGTCCTTAAGTGCAGTAGATAGATACACGTCTCCAGGAGCAACCTTCAGTCAGGGAGAGATGAGTGTCAGGAAATAGATGGCCCAGTCTCACATTCATTGTAGGGACAATTCTAAGGTTTATTCTACATGGTTTCCCACAGGATACCTAGCAAGATTGAACCCACTTGCCTAGAGTCATAACCAATTCAAGAACCCACTTTTATTTATTTATTTTTTTATAGTTTATTTATTTTTGAGAGAGAGACAGAGGATGAGTGGGGGAGGGGGCAGAGAGAGAGGGAGACAGAATCTGGAACAGGCTCCAGGCTCTGAGCTGTCAGCACAGAGCCTGATGCGGGGCTCGAACCCATGAACGGTGAGATCTGACCTGAGCCGAAGTTGGACACTTAACCAACTGAGCCACCCAGGCGCCCCATCAAGAACCCACTTTTAATTGGTTTCTCCTCATCCTTCCTTGTTTCCCTCTCTCCACTGCATTCTCTCTTTACCTCAGCATTCTGGGAATACCTCCTAAATATGCGATCTGTGCCTGAATCAAAATCTAAGAATTTGCTCTTGGAAGACCTGAACTATGACAAGAATCCTATTATACTAAAAATTTAATCTGACCATCTTTATAATAAATTTTTGATAAGTTGAGTGGATAAGTACATCAGTTGGTCGACATGCACATAATTCTGATCTGTTTTTAATTTCATGACTTCCTTCTGTTATCATGAGAATCATGTTCCTAATATGAAAATAATTACATGTCTCTTAATATTTTTATTATCATACCTAATTCTTTTCATTGTTAGAAAGAATCGTCTGTAACATCTATCCACACATTGTATTATAGAAAAAGGGGTAATATTAATGATACTGCAGTAATTTTCAAATTTCAAAGAAAATATATCTCAACAAAAAAAATTATTTAATGTAAGAAAGACAGCTTCCTCACATTTGCATAGCCCTTACTCTCAATCAATACAGCTCACACAATATTTTGCTCAAGATTTATTCAACAAAATAGATATTTTTTGAAAAATATTGTTCACTTTCTTTCCCTGTCGACTGTCTGTTGACATACTAGTGAATTGTTTATAAAATGAACGCTGAATCTTCCTTTCAGCTGACAGGTCCCTGTGGGTTGCTGTTTATTAGTTTTGTTTGTTGTGATTCAAAATGCAGGATCTATTCTTCCCCAGTGTTGCTGTCTATTCCCCCCCCCTTTTCTTTTCTTAGTAAACTAGAAGAAGATAAACAGAATGTTCTTATTTACAAGTAACTACGCAGATGTCCTTCAAACCCTCTTTCAATTTCCATTCTCGTATTTCCTTTCACGTATCAAATCTTAAAAATGTAAGAGAATCTAATGCACCACCTGAGAAGTTTGTTTTTGGTTTGTTTGGTTTTTTTAGCTCTTTGTGTTTGAGTTGTAAAATATAGAAATTTATTCCCAGGGTGAGAAAAGTCATGTCATTGAAATCTCTTTAAACTGTTGGCACTGAAATGTGAGCAAGACTAATGGTATATTCAAAGGAATTATTTGTAGAAAGAAGCAAATTTTTGTCATTCATCTCCTTATCCATCTATCCATTCATCAAATTTGTATTAAATACGTAATATGCTGGGCACTGAGCTGGGTGCCAGAAATAGCAGAAATGAATATCTCAGTCCCTGACTTGAATGAGTTCAATCAACCTGAGTAAACAAACATGTAAAAGATGACTGAATTTTAATGTGACAGGTGGCATAATAGAGGTGTTTTCTAGAGGCTGAGGGAATGTGGGAGCATAGAGAAGAAGCTAATTCTCTCAGGAAAACTTCACTGAAGTTACACTTGAGATCAGTCTTGAAGGATGAGTTAAGCAGACAAGAGAAGGAGGACACTTAAGGCATATCCTAAGACAGTAATAAATAATGATTTTCATTTTGTATTTTGTTCAGATTTTCTTGGAGAATGCAAATTCTTTGTCCTTCTGCAGTACAGAAAAGAATAGGAGAGAATCCATGCTGACAAAGAAGGCAAAGGTGTGCCTTGAAGGAATTTGCATTTTATGCCATAGGTAATTGGAATTCTAAATTTGATAATTGTAGCAATGTTTGTGTTTTAGGATCTGTGTTGGATTGGAAGTCACTGTGGAGAATGAGTGATGGGAAGCAGCACTGGAGGGGAGAGATGTGAGAATAGTTAGGCTCCTGCTCTTCTCCCCATTCTCACTGCTGTAAATGTTACTATGTGAGAAGGCTTCCTTGACTATCTCCTGGTATAGTGATTGCCTCATAATATGATTTTAAGAATAAATAAATAGATAAAGAGAAATGTGATAAGGGGTGCAAAAGGTAATGAAGACTTGAAAAGCAGAGTTCAGAATGGAATACAATAAGAAGACATTCAGGAAATATTTCACTATAAAATCAATATGATTTGGTAATAAATTTAGTATATGTGCTGCCGAAGCGAGCATGATTTGGTAATAAATTTAAAGAAAGTTATGATCATTTTGATATATTTCTAAGTGAAAGTTAAAAGTTTAAAAAGTGGTGGGGGGAGAGAATTGAAAACACCCTGAATTTACTAGTTGGGAAACTGCTTTGATGATACTGCTATTAACTGACAGATGTAGTAGATTCAGCAGAGATAGTTGTTGGATGTATTGTGCGTGTTGTAGGGAGTAAATAGGGAGTGCTTTTGCTTAGGGAAGCCTGGATATAAATAGGGTTAGTTTGTAATCAGTGAGTTTTAAATACCTTCCAAAATATTCAGGCAGACATATTCAGTAAAACAGCTGGTGACAGATTGATAGATAGACACATACATACATACATACGTGAATAGAGCTAGAGATAAACAGTTTAGGAAATAGATCTGAGCAGGATATACAGGATAGTAGCTATTTGTGTTTTCTAGTGGTAGATGAATGACTGTTATGGATAAGTTTCCGCCAAAAAAAATACAGAGTAAGAAGAATTAAAGGGCATAAGAAGATCTAACAATACAGGACAATTTAAAAAGTAGGAAAAGAGCAAAAATTGGGAGTTCAAAAGAAGTTCTAAAGAAAATGTCAAATGTGACAACATTTGAGATCAAGCAAACTAGGAAAAATGTAGGATATCCAGTTTCTAAATCCATATACTATTTTATTTGTAACAATTGATAAATTATGTAAAAATATTCGTGCTTCATTCATTCACTGAAGTGAAAACTAAAAATTCTAAAAGTCAGTAACATTAAACACAAAGTGTTTCCAATGCTACTATAGACATGGTAATAGGTCATAAAAAGTCACAGCTCTTGTAAGTTGAAATGAAAATGTTTTGAATAGAGAAAATGATATTTAAAGGGTGAATTGGCCACTGTTCATATACTTATGTATCCCTTTTTTCTTAAACAGATCACCTTTAGTTTATATTTCTGGTCTTTTTATTTAATGTACAAAGTCTCAGAATTATCTCCACGCATATAGTGATAAATGACTTAGAACTTCAAAGCAAGGTTCTTCTACTCTCAAAGCTAATAATCATTTAGTATCTCATTAGCTAGAATTAATTTTTGTCTGAATAAGGAAGCAGACATGTAGTGAATAACAAGGCCTTTAGCCCAGGATATATGTACTTATGTTATAAATGTATGTGTAATATAGAAAAATAAAATATTTATGAAAATATATTTTGTATATTAGAATTATATAATTATATCCTAAAAATAATTACGTAAGTTGAAAGCTATCTTTACATTTCAAATAGATATTATATTCAGCAATGTTTCCCTTTAAAAAACCATATAAATAAAAAATGTTTCTTATTTACCTAAGAAAAAAATAGTAATTACTTTTCATTAAGCACTTAACATGGAATATACTCTGTGCTAAATGTCAATCCTTTGTCATCTCAATTAGTAGTTTAAACTATTGTAATCTTGAGGTAACGGTGGCTAAAGATTCAGTTAAAGTGACTACTAAGTGGTAGATAGAGCTGGTTTTAAACTAAAGTCTTTTTAAGTTTGTGTTCTTTATCAGTATTCTGAAATCAGGAAACTCAAAAGATACTTAACCAATCCATCTATCTTTAAAAAATGTCAATACTTTCACTTCCAATTTAAGATGAAGGCTGGAAACGTGTTTGCTTTTTTCCACCTTTCCAATTACTCTTGAAAGATTCTGAAGTACAAAATAAGTGTACAAAATAAATAATTTCATGCCAGAGAAAAGAATGAGAGGTGCATCAGATTCTAAAAGAGATTTCAACAAACTTTTCAAAGATGAAGTTATATGTGAGCAGACTGACAGATGAAACAGAGGGGGAAAACTACAGGCTAGAATATGCCATAAAAATACTGCTGAGTAGGTGTGAAAACATTCACTTGAAAATAACGTGGGGAGGACTGGGGCTCAAAGTCAACTGATGTAACAAAGCACCAAAGTGACAAATAAGACTGAAAGCAGGAAGATTCAGTAAAAATATTACATAAAATAAATTTACCAGTCAGCAACCTAACTTCCCTTCCAGAATCTCTCCACAGACAGCCAGACTCTCCCCCAGTTGTGACACAGGATAGCATACTTTAAAACTATTGAAATAATCCATTTGAAGAAAGCCAAAGTGAGACTCTGAAGCAAGCCTCAGAGGCAGAAGACCACAGTGATTAAGTCTCTGGGTTTTTAATCCAGACATTCTAATTTGAATCCTAACATGGCCACTTACTAGTTTTGTAATCTTGAGACTATTGCCTAACTTGTCAGTGCTCCAGTTTCTTATCTGTAAAATAGGTATAATAAAAATATCTCAGGGCTATTGCAAGAATTCACTGAATATATACATATAGAATTAAAATATAGATTCAGACCAAGGCATAGACTTAGAGCTATAGTAAATTAAACACTTTTTCCATCTTTCCTAGATCATTCCCATTGACTTAACAAACATATAAATTCTCTGGACCTAATGAAACAAATGAACAAAAGCCATCCTCAACCACACATCTCTCTCTAATCACAGATCGTTTTCCAATCCCCTTTAGAGATAAAGCCCACAGAACTGACAATACACATAGTGGTATACATCCCAAGACCCCCATGGGATGCCCAAAGCTGCAGAAAATACCGAGCTCTCTCTCTCTCTAGTTTTTCCTATACATACATACCTATGATAAAGTTATTTTATAAGTTAGGCACAGTAAGAGGTTAACAACAACCAAAAATAAAATACAACTATAACAACATGCTATTTGAATGTGGTCTTCCTCTCTCAAAATATCTTAACATACTGTACTCACCCTTCTTGTGATGATATGACGCAATCAAATGCCTATGTGATGAGATGAAGTGAGGGGAATGATACGGGGGGGTGACGTCCAGATAATTCGTCAGGGTAGGAGCACCTGTTTCACCGCGGCCTTTGACTTCGGGTTATTGACGCTGCAGAAAGCAAAACCACGGCTAAGGACTGCGTTGTCTCTGGCTCCCAATTCCCTCTCCACCTCATTCCAATCTAATTTTTGCCCCAACCTCTATCTACTCTCAGAATAATGTTTGAAAAGTAACAAGTAAGATAAAAATGACTTTAGACTTTTCATATTAAACAATCAATACTTTATTAAGTTGGTAAAGCGAAAAATAGAGATGTGATCATATTATCGGGTTAAAAAGATCACTAACCGAACAACAATTGAAAAAGATTTCCTCTGGTGCTTGCTTTAGCAGCACACACTAAAAACTGGAACCATGCCGAGAAGATTAGCATAGTCCCTCTACAAGGACGAGGTGCATATTTGTGAAGCGTTCCAGTTTTTTTAATTAAAATAATTTAAAAAATTAAAAACAGACAGAATCCACTGAGAGA